>NW_017206333.1:0-4924 GCF_001704415.2 Capra hircus | reverse complement strand
CGAGTACGCTCAGCGGAAATGGGCCTCATCTCGCCTGGAGGTGAGAACCTCCTGGATTTTCTCGAGTTGCGGCCAGGTGCTCTCGACTTACGACGGGGACCTCAGGGACACGCTCTGGTGGCCTCAGGAAAGGCCAGTCCCCATGCGAGTTGCTCTGGGCCTCTCGGGATTCCTCTCCCCTCGATGCCGGGGCCAAAGATCTTGTGTGGAGTCGGTGCCGGAACCTGAGGATTCCTCTCCAGTGCTGACATGGATCTTGGGTACTTCTGGAGTCTCCAGGGGAGTCAGTCTTCGTCTCGAGTGGGGCATACATTTGCGCTTTCCTCCCGAGCTGTAGCAGCAGTGTCACGCTTCCCTTCGCGTATATCAAAGGATCTGTGGCTTTCCCTCGAGTCTTTCCCACCAGGCTTTCCCATGAGGCTTTCCCACAGGGCTGTCCCACGTGGCACCGTGGTGTGAGTCGAACCTCGGCTTGAAAGTCGAGGCAGTGCAGGGAAAACAATGGACTGAGACATCTAGGGGACTCTGGGAATGGTGGCACGACCCTCGAGTTCTCTCGCCTTTCCTGTGGAGAGCACCTCCTCTTGAGTTGCGACGGGAACACGGGGGAATTCTTTCCCCACCACGCAGGGAAAGGATCCCTCCTCTCGAGCTAGGAGGCGGAAACGGCGGCTCCTCTGGATGTGGGCGGGACTCTCGTGCTTCCTCTCGAGTGGAGACGGGTATGTCGGGGAACTTCTTGAGTTGCAGCAAGGTGTGAAGGACGCTTTGGAAGTTCCAGATGTCAGATGTGATTAGCCTCGAGACGCCTCGGCGGAAATGGGCCTCATCTCTCCTGGAGGGAGAACCTCCTGGATTTTCTCGAGTTGCGGCTGGTGCTCTCGACTTACGACGGGACCTCAGGGACCCGCCATGCTGGCATCAGTAAAGGCCAGTCCCCATGCGAGTTGCTTGGGGTCTTCTGGGATTCCTCTCCGTCGATGCTGGTGCCTAAGACCTAGTGTGAAGTTGTTGCCGGAACCTGAGGATTCCTCTCCAGTGCTGACATGGATCTTGGGTACTTCTGGAGTCTCCCCAGGGGAGCCAGTCCTCGTCTCGAGATGGGCATGCACGTGCGATTACCTCCCAAGCTGTAGCAGCAGTATCACGCTTCCCTTCGCGTGGATCAAGGGATCTGTGGCTTTCCCTTGAGGCTTTCACAGGAGGCTTTCACACGAAGTTTTCCCACAGGGCTGTCCCACGTGCCACCGTGGTGTGAGTCGATCCTCGGCTTGAAAGTCGATGCAGTGCAGGGAAAACAGGTTTCCCTGGAATGGACTGAGACATCTGGGGGTCTCTGGAAATGGTGGCACGACCCTGGAGTTCCTCTCGCCTTTCCTGTGGAGAGCGCCTCCTCTTGAGAAGCGACGGGAACGCGGGGAATTCTTTCCCGACCACGCAGGGAAAGGATCCCTCCTCTCGAGCTAGGAGGGGGAAACGGGGCTCCTCTGGATGTGGGCGGAACTCTCGAGCTTCCTCTCGAGTGGAGACGGGTATGTCGGGGAACTTCTTGAGTTGCAGCAAGGGTTGAAGGACCCTTTGGAAGTTCCCGAGGTTAGTGTGATTAGCCTCGAGACGCTCAGCGGAAAATGGGCGTCATCTCGCCTGGAGGAGAACCTCCTGGATTTTCTCGAGTTGCGGCAGGTGCTCTCGACTTACCACGAGGACCTCAGGACCCTCTCTGGTGGCCACAGGAAAGGCCAGTCCCCATGCGAGTTGCTCGGGGGCCTCACGGGATTCCAATCCGTCGATGCCAGGGCCTAAGACCTTGCGTGGAGTCGGTGCCGGAACCTGAGGATTCCTTTCCAGTGCTGACATGGATCTTGGGGTACTTCTGGAGTCTCCCAGCGGAGTCAGTCCTCGTCTCGAGGGGGGATGCACGTGCGCTTTCATCCCTATTTGTAGCAGCAGTGTTGCGCTTCCCTTCGCGTCAATCAATGGTTCTGTGGCTTTTCCTCGAGGCTTTCCCACGAGGCTTTCCCACAGGCTGTCCCACGTGCCACCGTGGTGCGAGTCGATCCTCGGCTTGAAAGTCGAGGCAGTGCAGGGAAAACCGGTTTTCCCTGAAATGGACTGAGAAATCTGGGGTCTCTGGGAATGGTGGCACGACCCCTGGAGTTCCTCTCGCCTTTCCTGTGGAGAGCGCCTCTTCTTGAGATGCAACGGGAACGCGGGAATTCTTTCCCCCACGCAGGAAAAGGATTCCTCCTCTCGAGCCTGGAGACGGAAAATGGGGCTCCTCAGTTTGTGGCGGGACTCTCGTGCTTCCTCTCGAATGGAGACGGGTATGTCGGGGAACTTCTTGAGTTGCAGCAAGGGTGTGAGGGACCCTTTGTAAGTTCCAGATGTTAGATGTGATTAGCCTCAAGACGCCTCAGCGGAAATGGGCCTCATCTCGCCCTGGAGGGAAACCTCTTGGATTTTCTCGAGTTGCGACAGGTGCTCTCGTCTTACGTCGGGGATCTCAGGGACCCGCTCTGGTGGCCTCAGGAAAGGCCAGTCCCCATGCGAGTTGCTCGGGGCCTCCGGGATTCCTCTCCCGTCGATGCCGGGGCCTAAGAACTTGTGTGGAGTCGGTGCCAGAACCTGAGGTTTCCTCTCCAGTGCTGAATGGATCTTGGGTACTTCTGGAGTCTCCCAGGGGAGTCAGTCCTCGTCTCGAGTGGGGCATGCACCTGCGCTTTCCTCCCGAGCTGTAGCAGCAGTGTCATGCTTCCCTTCTCGTGTATCAAGGGATCTGTGGCTTTCCCTTGAGGCTTTCCCTGGAGGCTTTCCCAGAATGTTTTCCCACAGGGCTGTCCCACTGGCACCGTGTGGAGTCGATCCTCGGCTTGAAAGTAGAGGCAGTGCAGGGAAAACAGGTTTCCCTGGAATGGACTGAGACATCTGGGGACTCTGGAAAATGGTGGCACGACCCTGGAGTTCCTCTCGCCTTTCCTTGGAGAGCGCCTCCTCTTGAGATGCGACGGCAACGCGGGAATTCTTTCCCACGACGCAGGAAAGGATCCCTCCTCTCGAGCTAGGAGGCGAAACGGGGGCTCCTCTGGATGTGGCGGACTCACGCGCTTCCTATCGAGTGGAGACGGGTATGTCGCGGAACTTCTTGAGTTGAGCAAGGTGTGAAGGACCCTTTGGAAGTTCCAGAGGTTAGGTGTGATTAGCCCTCAGAGGCCTCAGCGCAAATGAGCCTCATTTTCGCCTGGAGGGGGAGAACCTCCTGGATTTTCTCGAGTTGCGGCAGGTGCTCTCGACTTACGACGGGACCTCAGGGACCCGCTCTGGTGGCCTCAGGAAAGCCCAGTCCCCATGCGAGTTCTGGGGCCCTCTCGGATTCCTGTCCCGTCGATGCCGGGGCCTAAGACGATGTCTGGAGTCGGTGCCGGAACCTGAGGATTCCTCTCCAGTGCTGACATGGATCTTGGGTACTTCGGGAGTCTCCCCAGGGAGTCAGTCCTCATTCGAGTGGGGCATTGAAGAGCGCTTTCCTTCCGAGCTGTAGCAGCAGTGTCATTCT
The DNA here is from genome assembly GCF_001704415.2 of Capra hircus. NCBI lineage: Eukaryota > Metazoa > Chordata > Mammalia > Artiodactyla > Bovidae > Capra > Capra hircus. Next base: position 1,371 of record NW_017206333.1, on the reverse strand, counting down.
TCCCGTCGAGTGGATCAAGGGGATCAGTGGCTCCTCGAGGCTTTCCCATGAGGCTTTCTCATGAGGCTTTCCCACAGGGCTGTCCCACGTGCCACCTGCTGTGAGTCGATCCTCGCTTGAAAGTCGAGGCAGTGCAGGGAAAACAGGTTTCCCTGAAATGGACTGAGATATCTGGGTACTCTGGGAATGGTGCACGACCCTGGATTCCTCTCACTTTCCTGTTGAGAGCGCCTCCTCTTGAGTTGTGACGGGAAGACCGGGAATTCTTTCCCGACACGCAGGGAAAGGATACCTCCTCTCTAGCTGTGAGGCGGAAACGGGCTCCTCTGGATGTGGGCGGGACTCTCGTGCTTCCTCTCGAGTGGAGACAGGTATGTCGGGAACTTCTTGAGTTGCAGCAAGGGTGTGAAGAACCCTTTGAAGTTCCAGAGGTTTAGGTGTGATTAGCCTCGAGACGCCTCAGCGGAAATGGGCCTCATCTCGCCTGGAGGGGGAGAACCTCCTGGATTTTTTCGAGTTGGGACAGGTGATATCGACTTAAGACGGGGACCTGAGGGACCCCTCTTGGTGCCTCAAGAAAGGCCATTCCCCATGCGAGTTGCCCGGGGCCTCTCGGGATTCCTCTCCCGTCGATGCCGTGGCCTAAGACCTTGTGTGGATTCGGTGCCGGAACCTGAGGATTCCTCTCCAGTGCTGACATGGATCTTGGCATCCTTAAAGGCGAGATGAGCCCCATTTCCGCTGAGGCGTCTCGAGGCTAATCACACCTAACCTCTGGAACTTCCAAAGGGTCCTTCACACCCTTGCTGCAACTCAAGGAGTTCTCTGACATACCCGTCTCCACTCGAGAGTATCAAGATCTTCCCGCCCACTTTCAGAGGAGCACTGTTTCCACCTCATAGCTCGAGAGGAGGGATCCGTTTCCCTGCGTGGTCTGGAAAGCATTCCCGGCGTTCCCGTCGCATCTCAAGAGGAGGCCTCTCCCACAGGAAAGGCTAGAAAACTCCAGGGTCGTTCCACCATTCCCAGAGTCCCCCAGATGTCTCTGTCAATTCCAGGGAAACCTGTTTTCCCTGCACTGCCTCGACTTTTAAGCCGAGGATCGACTCACACCACGGTGGCACGTGGGACAGCCCTGAGGAAAAATCCTCGTGGAAAGCCTCATTGGAAAGCCTCAGGGAAAGCTGCAGATCCCTTGATACATGCTAAGGGAAGTGTGACACTGCTTCACAGATCGGAGGAAATTGAACGTGCATGCCCCCACTCGAGACTAGGACTGACTAACCTGGGGAGACTCCAGAAGAACCCCAAGATCCATGTCCGCACATGGAGAGGAATCCTCACGTTCCGGCACCGACTCCACACAAGGTC
>NW_017206331.1:0-4926 GCF_001704415.2 Capra hircus | reverse complement strand
TTAGAAAAATCGCCAATTCAGTAACCATAATAAATAATTGCTTCAATTAAGAATCATCAGGTGGATTTCCCTGGTGGCCAGTAGTTAAGACTGCATGCTTCCAAAGCAGGGGCACAGGTTCGATCCCTGGCGTTGGGACTCTTTTCCAATGAGTCAACTCTTCGCAAGAGGTGGCCAAAGTACTGGAGTTTCAGCTTTAGAATCATTCCTTCCAAAGAAATCCGAGGGCTGATCTCCTTCAGAATGGACTGGTTGGATCTCCTTGCAGTCCAAGGGACTCTCAAGAGTCTTCTCCAACACCACAGTTCAAAAGCATCAATTCTTGGGCGCTCAGCTTCTTCACAGTCCAACTCTCACATCCATACATGATCACTGGAAAAACCATAGCCTTGACTAGATGGACCTTTGTTGGCAAAGTAATGTCTCTGCTTTTCAATATGCTATCTAGGTTGGTCATAACTTTTCTTCCAAGGAGTAAGCATCTTTTAATTTCATGGCTGCAATCACCATCTGCAGTGATTTTGGAGCCCAAAAAATAAAGTCTGACACTGTTTCCACTGTTTCCCCATCTATTTCCCATGAAGTGATGGACCAGATGCCATGATCTTCGTTTTCTGAATGTTGAGCTTTAAGCCAACTTTTTCACTCTCCTCTTTCACTTTCATCAAGAGGGCTTTTTAGCTCCTCTTCACTTTCTGCCATAAGGGTGGTGTCATCTGCATATCTGAGGTTATTGATATTTCTCCAGCAATCTTGATTCCAGCTTGTGTTTCTTCCAGCCAGTTTCTCATGATGTACTCTGCATAGAAGTTAAATAAGCAGGGTGACAATATACAGCCTTGACGTACTCCTTTTCCTATTTGGAACCAGTCTTGTTCCATGTCCAGTTCTAACTGTTGCTTCCTGACCTGCATATGTTTCTCAAGAGGCAGGTCAGGTGGTCTGGTTCCCATCTCTTTCAGAATTTTCCACAGTTTATTGTGATCCACACAGTCAAAGGCTTTGGCATAGTCAATAAAGCAGAAATAGATGTTTTTCTGGAACTCTCTTGCTTTTTCCATGATCCAGCGATGTTGGCAATTTGATCTCTGGTTCCTCTGCCTTTTCTAAAACCAGCTTGAACATCAGGAAGTTCATGGTTCAATATTGCTGAAGCCTGGCTTGGAGAATTTTGAGCATTACTTTACTAGCATGTGAGATGAGTGCAATTGTGTGCAGTAGTTTGAGCATTCTTTGGCATTGCCTTTCTTTGGATTGGAATGAAAACTGACCTTTTCCAGTCCTGTGGCCACTGCTGAGTTTTCCCAATTTGCTGGCATATTGAGTGCAGCACTTTCACAGCATCATCTTTCAGGATTTGAAATAGCTCAACTGGAATTCCATCACCTCCACTAGCTTTGTTCATAGTGATGCTTTCTAAGGCCCACTTGACTTCACATTCCAGGATGTCTGGCTCTAGGTGAGTGATCACACCATCGTGATTATCTGGGTCATGAAGATCTTTTTTGTACAGTTCTTCTGTGTATTCTTGCCACCTCTTCTTAATATCTTCTGCTTCTGTTAGGTCCATACCATTTCTGTCCTTATCGAGCCCATCTTTGCATGAAATGTTCCCTTGGTATCTCTAATTTTCTTGAAGAGATCTCTAGTCTTTCCCATTCTGTTCTTTTCCTCTATTTCTTTGCATTGATCACTGAGAAGGCTTTCTTATCTCTTCTTGCTATTCTTTGGAACTCTGCATTCAGATGCTTATCTTTCCTTTTCTCTTTGCTTTTTTCTCTTCTTTTCACAGCTATTTGTAAGGCCTCCCCAGACAGCCATTTTGCTTTTTTGCATTTCTTTTCCATGGGGATGGTCTTGATCCTGTCTCCTGTACAATGTCACGAACCTCATTCCATAGTTCATCAGGCACTCTCTATCAGATCTAGCCCTTAAATCTATTTCTCACTTCCACTGTAATCATAAGGGATTTGATTTAGGTCATACCTGAATGGTCTAGTGGTTTTCCCTACTTTCTTCAATTTAAGTCTGAATTTGGCAATAAGGAGTTCATGATCTGAGCCACAGTCAGCTCCTGGTCTTGTTTTTGTTGACTGTATAGAGCTTCTCCATCTTTGGCTGCAAAGAATATAATCAATCTGATTTCGGTGTTGACCATCTGGTGATGTCCATGTGTAGAGTCTTCTCTTGTGTTGTTGGAAGAGGGTGTTTGCTATGACCAGTGCATTTTCTTGGCAAAACTCTATTAGTCTTTGCCCTGCTTCATTCCGCATTCCAAGGCCAAATTTGCCTGTTACTCCAGGTGTTTCTTGACTTCCTACTTTTGCATTCCAGTCCCCTATAATGAAAAGGATTTTTGGGTGTTAGTTCTAAAAGGTCTTGTAGGTCTTCATAGAAACTTCAGCTTCCATTAGCATAGACTTGGCAACCCAAGGACAGAATGACAAGGCAAACCATTCAATATCACAGTAATCCAAGTCTATGCCCCAACCAGTAATGCTGAAGAAGCTGAAGTTGAAGTTCTATGAAGACCTACAAGACCTTTTAGAACTAACACCCAAAAAAAGATGTCCTTTTCATTATAGGGGACTGGAATGCAAAAGTAGGAAGTCAAGAAACACCTGGAGTAACAGGCAAATTTGGCCTTGGAATGCGGAATGAAGCAGGCAAAGACTAATAGAGTTTTGCCAAGAAAATGCACTGGTCATAGCAAACACCCTCTTCCAACAACACAAGAGAAGACTCTACACATGGACATCACCAGATGGTCAACACGAAATCAGATTGATTATATTCTTTGCAGCCAAAGATGGAGAAGCTCTATACAGTCAACAAAAACAAGACCAGGAGCTGACTGTGGCTCAGATCATGAACTCCTTATTGCCAAATTCAGACTTAAATTGAAGAAAGTAGGGAAAACCACTAGACCATTCAGGTATGACCTAAATCAAATCCCTTATGATTATACAGTGGAAGTGAGAAATAGATTTAAGGGCCTAGATCTGATATAGAGTGCCTGATGAACTATGGATGAGGTTCGTGACATTGTACAGGAGACAGGGATCAAGACCATCCCCATGGAAAAGAAATGCAAAAAAGCAAAATGGCTGTCTGGGAGGCCTTACAAATAGCTGTGAAAAGAAGAGAAGTGAAAAGCAAAGGAGAAAAGGAAAGATATAAGCATCTGAATGCAGAGTTCCAAAGAATAGCAAGAAGAGATAAGAAAGCCTTCCTCAGTGATCAATGCAAAGAAATAGAGGAAAAGAACAGAATGGGAAAGACTAGAGATCTCTTCAAGAAAATTAGAGATACCAAGGGAACATTTCATGCAAAGATGGGCTCGATAAAGGACAGAAATGGTATGGACCTAACAGAAGCAGAAGATATTAAGAAGAGGTGGCAAGAATACACAGAAGAACTGTACAAAAAGATCTTCATGACCCAGATAATCACGATGGTGTGATCACTGCTACCTAGAGCCAGACATCCTGGAATGTGAAGTCAAGTGGGCCCTAGAAAGCATCACTATGACAAAGCTAGTGGAGGTGATGGAATTCCAGTTGAGCTATTTCAAATCCTGGAAAGATGATGCTGTGAAAGTCACTGCATCAATATGCCAGCAAATTTGGAAAACTCAGCAGTGGCCACAAGACTGGAAAAGGTCAGTTTTCATTCCAATCCAAAGAAAGGCAATGCCAAAGAATGCTCAAACTACCGCACAATTGCACTCATCTCACATGCTAGTAAAGTAATGCTCAAAATTCTCCAAGCCAGGCTTCAGCAACTACGTGAACCGTGAACTCCCAGATGTTCAAGCTGGTTTTAGAAAAGGCAGAGGAACCAGAGATCAAATTCCAACATCTGCTGGATCATGGAAAAAGCAAGAGAGTTCCAGAAAAACATCTATTTCTGCTTTATTGACTATGCCAAAGCCTTTGACTGTGTGGATCACAATAAACTGTGGAAAATTCTGAAAGAGATGGGAATACCAGACCACCTGAACCTGCCTCTTGAGAAATCTGTATGCAGGTCAGGAAGCAACAGTTAGAACTGGACATGGAACAACAGACTGGTTCCAAATAGGAAAAGGAGTACGTCAAGGCTGTATATGTCACCCTGCTTATTTAACTTACTATGCAGAGTACATCATGAGAAACTGCTGGACTGGAAGAAGCACAAGCTGGAATCAAGATTGCTGGGAGAAATATCAATAACCTCAGATATGCAGATGACACCACCCTTATGGCAGAAAGTGAAGAGGAACTAAAAGCCTCTTGATGAAAGTGAAAGAGGAGAGTGAAAAAGTTGGCTTAAAGCTCAACATTCAGAAAACGAAGATCATGGCATCTGGTCCCATCACTTCATGGGAAATAGATGGGGAAACAGTGGAAACAGTGTCAGACTTTATTTTTTGGGCTCCAAAATCACTGCAGATGGTGATTGCAGCCATGAAATTAAAAGATGCTTACTCCTTGGAAGAAAAGTTATGACCAACCTAGATAGCATATTGAAAAGCAGAGACATTACTTTGCCAACAAAGGTCCATCTAGTCAAGGCTATGGTTTTTCCAGTGTCATGTATGGATGTGAGAGTTGGACTGTGAAGAAAGCTGAGCGCCCAAGAATTGATGCTTTTGAACTGTGGTGTTGGAGAAGACTCTTGAGAGTCCCTTGGACTGCAAGGAGATCCAACCAGTCCATTCTGAAGGAGATCAGATCAGCTTTCGGAAAGGAATGATTCTAAAGCTGAAACTCCAGTACTTTGGCACCTCTTGCGAAGAGTTGACTCATTGGAAAGAGTCCCAACCAGGGATCGAACCTGTGCCCCCTGCTTTGGAAGCATGCAGTCTTAACTACTGGACCACCAGGGAAATCCACCTGATGATTCTTAATTGAAGCAATTATTATTATGGTTACTGAATTGCGA
>NW_017206330.1:0-4927 GCF_001704415.2 Capra hircus | reverse complement strand
ACTGGAGCTATCACACCTAACCTCTGGAACTTCCAAAGGGCCCTTCACACCATTGCTGCAACTCAAGAAGTTCCCCGACATACCGTTTCCACTCGAAAGAAGCACGAGAGTCCCGCCCACAACCAGAAGAGCCCCGTTTCAGCCTCATAGCTCGAGAGGAGGGATCCTTTCCCTTCGTGTCGGGAAAGAATTTCCGGCGTTCCGTCCCATCTCAAGAAGAGGCGCTCTCCACAGGAAAGGCGAGAGGAACTCAGGGTCGTGCCACCATTCCCAGAGCCCCCAGATGTCTCAGTCGATTCCAGGGAAACCTGTTTTCCCTGCATGCCCGACTTTCAAGCCGAGGATCGACTCACGGCACGTGGGAGAGCCCTGTGAAAAGCCTAGTGGAAAGCCTCGTGGGAAAGCCTACTGAGAACCACAGATCCTGGATCCACGCAAAGGGAAGCGTGACACTGCTGCTAAAGCTCGGGAGGAAAGCGCACGTGCACGCCACACTCGCGACGAGGACTGACTCCCTGGGAGACTCCAGAAGTACCCCCAAGATCCATGTCAGAACTGGAGAGGAATCCTCAGGTTCCGGCACCGACTCACACAATGTCTCAGGCCCGGCATAGACGGGAGAGGAATCGCTAGAGGCCCACGAGCAACTCGCATGGGGACGGGCCTTTCTGAGGGCACTAGAGCGTGTCCCTGAGGTCCCCGTCGGAAGCCGAGAGCACCTGCGGCAACTCGAGAAAATCCAGGAGGTTCTCCCCTCCAGGCGAGATGAGGCCCATTTCCGCTGAGGAGTCTCGAGGTATCACACCTAACTCTGGAACTTCAAAAGGGTCCTTCACACCTTTGCTGCAACTCAAGAAGTTCCCCGACATACCCGTCTCCACTCGAGAGGAAGCACGAGAGTCCGCCCACATCCAGGAGCCCTTTCCGCTTCCTAGCTCGAAGGAGGGATCCTTTCCCTGCGTGGTCGGGAAAGAATTCCCGGCGTTCCCGTCGCATCTCAAGAGGAGGCGCTCTCCACAGGAAAGGCGAGAGAACTCCAGGGTCGTGCCACATTCCCAGAGTCCCCCAGATGTCTCAGTCCATTCCAGGGAAACCTGTTTTCCCTGCACTGCCTCGACTTTCAAGCCGAGGATCGACTCACACCACGGTGGCACGTGGGACAGCCCTGTGGGAAAGCCGTGGGAACCTCGTGGGAAAGCCTCGAGGGAAACAGATCCTTGATCCGCGAGGGAAGCGTGACACTGCTGCTACAGCTCGGGAGGAAAGCGCACGTGCATGCCCCACTCGAGACGAGGACTGACTCCCTGGGGAGACTCCAGAAGTACCCCCAAGATCCATGTCAGCACTGGAGAGGAGTCCTCAGGTTCCGGCACCGACTCCACACAAGGTCTTAGGCCCGGCATCTACGGGAGAGGAATCCCGAGAGGCCCGAGCAACTCGCATGGGCACTGGCCTTTCCTGAGGCCACCAGAACGGGTCCCTGAGGTCCCCGTCGTAAGTCGAGAGCACCTGCCGCAACTCGAGAAAATCCAGGAGGTTCTCCCCTCCAGGCGAGATGAGGCCCATTTCCGCACAGGCGTCTCGAGGCTAATCACACCAGCCTCGGGAAATTCCAAAGGGTCCTTCACACCCTTGCTGCAGCTCAAGAAGATCCCCACATACCCGTCTCCTCTCGAGAGGAAGCACGAGAGTCCTGCCCACATCCAGAGGAGCCCCGATTCCGCCTCAAAGCTCAAGAGCAGGGATCCTTTCCCTGCGTGTGCGGGAAAGAATTCCCGGCGTTCCCGTCACATCTGAAGTGGAGGCACTCTCCACAGGAAAGGCGAGAGGAACTCCAGGGTCGTGCCACCATTCCCAGATTCCCCCAGATGTCTCAGTCCATTCCAGGGAAAACTGTTTTCCTTGCACTGCCTCGACTTTCAAGCCGAGGATCGACTCACACCACGGTGGCACGTGGGACAGTCCTGTGGGAAAGCCTCGTGGGAAAGCCTCGAGGGAAAGCCACAGATCCCTTGATCTACTCGACGGGAAGCGTGACACTGCTGCTACAGCTCGGGAGGGTATCGAACTGCATGCCCCACTCGAGACGAGGACTGACTCCCCTGGGGAGACTCCTGAAGTACCCCAAGATCCATGTCAGCACTGCAGATGAATCCTCAGATTTCGGCACCAACTCCACACAAGGTCTTAGGCCCCGACATCGAAGGTAGAGGAATAACGAGAAGCCCCCAAGCATCTCGCATGGGGACCGGCCTTTGCTGAGGCCACCAGAACGGGTCCCTGAGGTCCCTGTCGTAAGTCGAGAGCACCTGCCCCAACTCGAAAAAATCCAGGAGGTTCTCCCCTCCAGGCGAGATGAGGCCCATTTCCACTGAGGCGTCTCGAGGTTAATCACACCTAACCTCTGGAACTTCCAAAGGGTCCTTCACACCCTTGCTGCAACTCAAGAAGTTCCCCGACATAACCGTCTCCACTGAGAGGAAGCACGAGAGTCCCGCCCACATCCAGAGGAGCACCGTTTACGCCTCTTAGCTCGAGAGGATGGATCCTTTCCCTGCGTGGTTGGGAAAGAATTGCCTGCATTCCCGTCGCATCTCATGAGGAGGCGGTCTCCTCAGGAAAGGCGAGAGGAACTCAAGAGTCGTGCCACCATTCCCAGAGTCCCCCAGATGTCTCAGTCCATTCCAGGGAATACTGTTTTCCCTGCACTGCCTCGATTTCATGCCGAGGATCGACTCACACCACGGTGGCACGTGGGACAGCCCTGTGGGAAAGCCTCCTGGGAAAGCCTCATGTGATAGCCTCAAGGGAAAGACACTGATCCCTTGATCCACTCGACGGGAAGCGTGACACTGCTGTTACAGCTGGGGAGGGAATCGAACTGCATGCCGCCACTCGAGACGAGGACTGACTCCCCTGGGGAGACACCAGAAGTACCCCAAGATCCATGTCAGCAGTGGAGAGGAATCCTCAGGTTGCGTCACCGACTCCACTCAAAGTCTTAGGCCCCGGCATCGACGGTAGAGGAATTCCGAGCGGCCCCCAAACATCTCGAATGGGGACTGGCCTTTACTCAGGCCACCAGAGCGGGTCCCTGAGGTCCCCGTCGTAAGTCGACAGCACCTGCCGCACCTCGAGAAAATCCAGGAGGTTCTCCCCTCCAGGCGAGATGAGGCCCTTTTCTGCTGAGGCGTCTCGAGGTTAATCACACCTAACCTCTGGAACTTCCAAAGGGTCCTTCACACCCTTGCTGCAACTCAAGAAGTTCCCCGACATAACCGTCTCCACTGGAGAGGAAGCACGACAGTCCCGCCCACATCCAGAGGAGCCCCGTTTCTGCCTCATAGCTCGAGAGGATGCATCCTTTCCCTGCGTGGTCCGGAAAGAATTCCCGGAGTTCCCGTCCCATCTAAAGAGGAGGCGCTCTCCACAGGAAAGGCGAGAGGAACTCCAGGGTCGTGCCACCATTCCCAGAGTTCCCCAGATGTCTAAGTCCATTCAAGGGAAACCTGTTTTCCCTGCACTGTCTCGACTTTCAGCAGAGGATCAACTCACACCACGGTGGCACGTGGGACAGCCCTGTGGGAAAGCCTCGTGGGAAAGCCTCGAGGGAAAGCCTCAAGGAAAAGACACAGATCCCTTGATCCACTCGCCGGGAAGCGTGACAATGCTGCTACACCTCGGGAGGAAAGCGCACGAGCATGCCCCACTCGAGACGAGGACTGACTCCCCTGGGGAGACTTCAGAAGTACCCCAAGATCCATGTCAGCACTGCAGAGGAATGCTCAAGTTCCGGCACCGACTCCACACAAGGTCTAGGCCCTGGCATCGATGGGAGAGGAATCCCCAGAGGCCCCCGAGCAACTCGCATAGGGACTGGCCTTTCCTGAGGCCACCAGAGCGGGTCCCTGAGGTCCCCGTCGAAAGTCGAGAGCACCTGCCGCAACTCGAGAAAATCCAGGCGGTTCTCCCCCTCCTGGCAACATGAGGACCATTTCCACTGAGGCGTCTCGAGGCTAATCACACCTAACCTCTGGAACTTCCAAAGGGTCCTTTACACCCTTGCTGCAAATCCAGAATTTCCCCGACATAGCCGTCTCCACTCGAGAGGAAGCACGAGAGTCCCGCCCACATACAGAGGAGCCCGTTTCCGCCTCCTAGCTCGAGAGAAGGGATCCTTTCCCTGAGTGGTCGGGAAAGAATTCCCGGCGTTCCGTCGCATCTCAAGAGGAGGCGCTCTCCACAGGAAAGTCGAGAGGAAGTCCAGGGTCGTGCCACCATTCCCAGATTCGCCAGATGTCTCAGTCCATTCCAGGGAAACCTGTTTTCCTTGCACTGCGTTGACTTTCAAGCCATCGATCGACTCACACCACGGTGGCACGTGGATAGCCCTGTGGGAAAGCCTCGTGGGAAAGCCACAGATCCCTTGATCCAGGCGAAGGAAGCATGACACTGCTGCCACAGCTCCGGAGGTAAGCGTACGTGCATGGCCCCACTCAAACGAGGACTGACTCCTGGGAGACTCCAGAAGTACCCCAAGATCCATGTCAGCACTGCAGAAGAAATCCTCAGGTTCCGCACGACTCCACAAGGTCTTAGGCCCCGGCCTCGATGGAGAGGAATCCCGAGAGCCCCGAGCAACTGCATGTGGACTGGCCTTCCTGAGGCCACCAGAGCGGGTCCCTGAGGTCCCCGTCGTAAGTCGAGAGCACCTGCCGCAACTCGAGAAAATCCAGGAGGTTCTCCCTCCAGGCGAGATGAAGCCCATTTCCGCTGAAGGCGTCTGGAGGCTAATCACACCTAACCTCTGGAACTTCCAAAGGGTCCTTCACACCCTTGCTGCCACTCAAGAAGTTCCCTGACATACCCGTCTCCCTCTCGATAGGAAGCACGAGGGTCCGCCCACATCCAGAGGAGCCCCTTTCGC
>NW_017206329.1:0-18369 GCF_001704415.2 Capra hircus | reverse complement strand
GTTTCCCTGGAATGGACTGAGACATCTGGGGGACTCTGGGAATAGTGGCATGACCCTGGAGTTCCTCTCGCCTTTCCTGTGGAGAGCACCTCCTCATGAGATGCGACGGGAACGCCGGGAATTCTTTCCGACCACGCAGGGAAAGGATCACTCCTCTCGAGCTAGGAGGTGGAAACGGGGCTCCTCTGGATGTGGTCGGGACTCTCGTGCTTCCTCTCGTGTGGAGACGGGTATATCAGGGAACTTCTTGAGTTGCAGCAAGGGTGTGAAGGACCCTTTGGAATTTCCAGAGGTCTGGTGTGATTAGCCTCAGGACGCCACAGCGGAAATGGGCCTTATCTCGCCTGGAAGGTAGAACCTCCTGGATTTTCTCGAGTTGTGGCAGGTGCCCTAGACTTACGACGGGGACCTCAGGGACGCGCTCTGGTGGCCTCGGGAAAGGCCATTTCCTTGCGAGTTACTCGGGGGCCTCTCGGGATTCCTCTCCCGTCGATGCCAGGGCCTAAGACCTTGTGTGGAGTCGGTGCCAGAACCTGAGGAATCCTCTGCAGTGCTGACATAAATCTTGGGTTATTCTGGAGTATCCCCAGGGGAGTCAGTCCTCGTCTCGAGTGGGGCATGCAAGTGCACTTTCCTCCCGAGCTGTAGCAGCAACGCTTCCCTTCGTGAGGAAAAAGGGATCTGTGGCATTTCCTCGAGGCTTTTCCACGAGGCTTTGCCACGAGGCTTTACCACAGGGCTTGTCCACGTGCCACCGTGGTGTGAGTCGATCCTCGGCTTGAAAGTCGAGGCAGTGCAGGGAAAACAGGTTTCCCTGGAATGGACTGAGATATCTAGGGGACTCTGGGAATGGTGGCACGACCCTGGAGTTCCTCTCGCTTTCCTGTTGAGAGCGCCTCCTCTTGAGATGCGACGGGAACACTTGGGAAATCATTCCCGACCACGCAGGGAAAGGATCCCTCCTGTCGACCTAGGAGGCAGAAACGGGCCTCCTCTGGATGTGGGCGGGACTCTCGTGCTTCCTCTCGAGAGGAGATGGGTATGTCGGGAAACTTCTTGAGTTGCAGCAAGGGTGTGAAGGACCCTTTGGAAGTTCCAGAGTTTAGGTGTGATTAGCCTCCAGTTGCCTATGCGGAAATAGGCCTCATCGCGCCTGTGGGGATAACCTCCTGGATTTTCTCGAGTAGCGGCAGGTGCTCTCGACTTACGATGGGGACCTCAGGGACCCGCTCTCGTGGCCTCAGGAAAGGCCAGTACCCATGCGAGTTGCTCGAGGGCCTCTAGGGATTCCTCTCCGTCGATGCTGGGGCCTAAGACCTTCTGTGGACTCAGTGCCGGAAGCTGAGGATTACTCTCCAGTGCAGACATGGATCTTAGGGTACTTCTGGAGACTCCCCAGGGCAGTCAGTCCTCGTCTCGAGTGGGGGCATGCACGTGCGCTTTCCTCCCGAGCTGTAGCAGCAGTGTCGCGCTTCCCTTCGCGTGGATCAAGGGATCTGTGCTTTCCCTCGAGGCTTTCCCACGAGGCTTTCCAACGATGCTTTCCACAGGGCTGTCCCAACGTGCATCGCTTGTGAGTCCATCCTCGGCTTGAAAGTCGAGGCAGTGCAGGGAAAACAGGTTTCCCTGGAATGGACTGAGACATACAGGGGACTCTGGGAATGGTTGCACGACCCTGGAATTCCTCTCTCCTTTCCTGTGGAGCGCGCCTCCTCTTGAGATGTGACGGGAACACCGGGAATTCTTTCCCGACCTCGCAGGGAAAGGATCCCTCCTCTCGAGCTAGGAGGCGCAAACGGGGCTCCTCTGGATGTGGGCGGGACTCTCGTGCTTCCTCTCGAGTGGACTCGGGTATGTCGGGGAACTTCTTGAGTTGGAGTAAGGGTGTGAAGGACCCTTTGGAAGTTCCAGAGGTAAGGTGTGATTAGCCTCGAGATACCCCAGCGGTAATGGGACTCATCTCGCCTGGAGGGGAGAACCTCCTGGATTTTCCCGAGTTGCGGCAGTGCTCTCGACTTACGACGAGGCCTCAGGGACCCGCTCTGGTGGCCTCAGGAAAGGCCAGTCCCCATGGGAGTTGCTCGGGGGCCTCTCGGATTCCTCTCTCGTCGATGCTGGGGCTACGACCTTGTGTGGACTCAGTGCCAGAACCTGAGGATTCCTCTCCAGTGCCGAAATGGATCTTGGGGTACTTGTGGAGTCTCCCCAGGGAGTCAGTCCTCGTCTCGAGTTGGGGCATGCACGTGCGCTTTCCTCCGAGCTGTAGCAGCAGTGTCACGCTTCCTTCGCGTGGATTAAGGGATCTGTGGCTTTCCCTCGAGGCTTTCCCACGAGGCTTTCCCACGAGGCTTTTCCACAGGGCTGTCCCACGTGTCACCATGCTGTGAGTCGATCCTCGCTTGAAAGTCGAGGCAGTGCAGGGAAAACAGGTGTTCCTGGAATGGACTGAGACATCTGGGGGACTCTGGGAATGGTGGCACGACCCTGGAGTTTCCTCTCGCCTTTCTTGTACAGAGTGCCTCTCTTGAGATGGGTCGGAACGCTGGGAATTCTTTCCCGATCACGAACGGAAAGGATCCCTCCTCTCGAGCTAGCAGGCGGAAACGGGGCTCCTCTGGATGTGGGCGGGACTCTCGTGCTTCCTCTCGAGTGGAGACAGGATGTCGGGGAACTTCTTGAGTTGCAGACAGGGGTGAAGAACCCTTTGGAAGTTCCAGAGTTTAAGTGTGATTACCGCCTAGTTGCCTCAGCGGAAATGACACTCATCTAACCTAGAGGGGAGAACTTCCTGGATTTTCTCGAGTTGCGGGCAGGTGCTCTCGACTTACGAAGGGGAATCAGGGATCCGTTCTGGTGGCCTCAGGAAAAGGCCAGTCCCATGGGAGTTGCTCGGGTCCTCTCGGGATTCCTCTCCCGTCGATGCTGGGGCCTAAGACCTTGTGTGGACTCAGTGCCGGAACTGGACGATTCCTCTCCAGTGCAGATATGGATCTTGGGGTACTTCTGGATTCTCCCCAGGGCAGTCAGTCCTCGTCTCGAGTGGGGGCATGCACGTGCGCTTTCCTCCCGAGCTGTAGCAGCAGTGTCGCGCTTCCCTTCGAGTGGATCAGGGGATCTGTGTCTTTCCCTCGAGGCTTTCCCACGAGGCTTTCCCACAGGGCTGTCCCACGTGCCACCGTGGTGTGAGTCGATCCTTGGCTTGAAAGTCGAGGCAGTGCAGGGAAAACAGTTTTCCCTGAATTGGACTGAGATATCCAGGGGACTCCGGGAACGGTGGCACGACCCTGGAGTTCCTCTCGCCTTTCCTGTGGAGAGCGCTTCCTCTTGAGATGCAACGGGAACGCCGGGAATTCTTTCCCGACCACGCTGGGAAAGGATCCCTCCCGCGAGCTATGAGGCGGAAACGGGGCTCCTCTGGATGTGGGCGGGACTCTCGTGCTTCCTCTCGAGTGGAGACGGGTAAGTCGGGGAACGTCTTGAGTTGCAGCAAGGGTGTGAAGGACCCTTTGGAATTTCCAGATGTTAGATGTGATTAGCCTCCAGACGCCTCAGTGGAAATGGGCCTCATCTCGCCTGGAGGGGAGAACCTCCTGGATGTTCTCGAGTTGCGGCAGGTGATCTCGACTTACGACGGGGACCACAGGGACCCGCTCTGGTGGCCTCAGGAAAGGCCAGTCCCCATGCGAGTTGCTCGGGGCCTCTCGGGATTCCTCTCCTGTCGATGCCAGGGCCTAAGACCTTGTGTGGAGTCGGTGCCGGAACCTGAGGATTCCTCTCCAGTGCTGACATGGATCTTGGGGTACTTCTGGAGTCTCCCCAGGGGAGTCAGTCCTCGTCTCGAGTGGGGGCATGCACGTGCCCTTTCCTCCCGAGCTGTAGCAGCAGTGTCACGCTTCCCTATGCGTGGATCAAGGGATCTGTGGCTTTCCCTCGAGGCTTTCCCACGAGACTTTCCACGAGGCTTTCCCACAGGGCTGTCCCACGTGCCACCGTTGTGTGAGTCGATCCTCGGCTTGAAAGTCGAGGCAGTGCAGGGTAAACAGTTTTCCCTGGAATGGACTGAGACATCCAGGGGGACTCTGGAAATGGTGGCACGACCCAGGAGTTCCTCTCGCTTTTCCTGTGGAGAGCGCCTCCTCTTGAGATGCGACGGGAATGCCGGGAATCTCTTTACTGACCACGCAGGGAAAGGATCCCTCCTCTCGAGCTAGGAGGCGGAAACGGGCTCCTCTGGATGTGGGCGGGACTCTCGTGCTTCCTCTCGAGTGGAGACGGGTATGTCAGGGAACTTCTTGAGTTGCAGCAAGGGTGTGAAGGACCCTTTGGAAGTTCCAGAGGTTAGGTGTGATTAGCCTCGAGAACGCCTCAGGGGAAACGGGCCTCATCTCGCCTGGAGGGGAGAACCTCCTGGATTTTCTCGAGTTGTGGCAGGTGCTCTCGACTTACGACGGGGACCTCAGGGACCCGTTCTGGTGGCCTCAGGAAAGGCCAGTCCCCATGCGAGTTGCTCGGGGGCCTCTCGGGATTCCTCTCCCGTCGATGCTGGTTCCTAAGACCTTGTGTGGAGTCGCTGCCGGAACCTGAGGATTCCTGTCCAGTGCTGACATGAATTTGGGGTTCTTCTGGAGTCTCCCCAGGGGAGTCAGTCCTCGTCTCGAATTGGGGCATGCACGTGCGATTTCCTCTCGAGCTGTAGCAGCAGTGTCACACTTCCCTTCGCGTGGATCAAGGGATCTGTGGCTTTCCCTCGAGGCTTGCCCAGGAGGCTTTTCCCACAGGGCTGTCCCACGTGCCACCGTGGTGTGAGTCGAACCTCGGCTTGAAAGTCGAGGCAGTGCAGGGAACACAGGTTTCCCTGGAATGGACTGAGACATCTGGGGGACTCTGGGAATGGTGGCACGACCCTGGAGTTCCTCTCGCCTTTCCTGTGGAGAGCGCCTCCTCTTGAGATGCGACGGAAACGCCGGAAATTCTTTCCCGACCACGCAGGGGAAGGATCCCTCCTCTCGAGCTAGGAGGCGGAAACGGGGCTCCTCTGGATGAGGGCAGGACTCTTGGTGCTTCCTCTCGAGTGGCGACGGGTATGTCGGGAAACTTCTTGAGTTGCAGCAAGGGTGTGAAGGACCCTTTGGAAGTTCCAGAGGTAAGGTGTGATTAGCCTCGAGACGCCTCAGCGGAAATGGGCCTCATCTCGCCTGGAGGGGAGCACCTCCTGGATTTTCTCGAGTTGCGGCAGGTGCTCTCGACTTACGACGGGACCTCAGGGACCCGCTCTGGTGGCCTCAAGAAAGGCCAGTCCCCATGCGAGTTGCTCGGGGGCCTCTCGGATTCCTCTCCCGTCGATGCCGGGGCCTAAGACTGCCGGGAGCCAGTGTGAGGAAGCCCGCCCGTGACAAGGTTATGAGGAAGGAAGCTGACATAAGCAAGGCGTGCTCAGACTTCAGGGACCCCTCTGGAAATTTTTAAGCATGTACCCCGACAAAAATCTGCCGGTTTTTGTGCTCTGCTTTTTCACTCTTCTGACCTTTTCTGGAAAAAGTCAATTCAGGGCGTTAGTCTTCTGCATTTGAAAAAGTGTTTCAATCCAAAAACCCTCTGATGGCTTTCTAGCCTGCCTGCAGGACTCGTACAGCTGCGCTTGTGATTGTTTGAGGCCTCCTGACTGCAGGAGGCACAGGAAGCTTAAAACATCCTAGGAATGCAGGAGCTTCCGAGGAGTCAAAATCTTTAGAATAGGACTGATTAAAAGTTTCATTTTTTGGGTCAATGCTTGCTGCCAAATTTTCATATCCTTTATTTTTAGATAGAGTTGGTATATAGAAAAACTAGTAGTAGACCTGGTATTAGCAACATTAGATCTTTGAGTTAAGTACCTTCTTTGTTATAACCCACTGCACCTTTGTTCTATAGAGATGTAACTTTAATGCTTTAAGGAGATGCAGATTAAAGAAAAACACTTCAGGGGAAACAAAATTAACATTCATTAAGGGAGAGAGCCAAAAAGTGTTAACAAGCCTCTTGGCCAGAAGATAATGTAAATCACCTGAGACCTTTTGTATACAAAATGATATACAGAAAGAATCTGGGTTGTGAACGCAACATAATTTTGTGTTATCCATTGATCTCCATGTTTTATCAAAAGTATAAAAGGCCTTCTGAACAATAAAGGAGGAGGCCAGGGGCCGAGGGCCAGTTTCTCGGACCAGCTTCTCGAACTAGTCTCTCAGCCTGGTTTTTTGGGACTCTGGCTCCTCCGTGTCTTTCTCTCTCTTTCTTCTTCTCTACCTTTCCTTCTCTCTGCTCTACTATAACTTCAGGCTGAATCTCCACCTGGAGTGCGGAGGCTCGCCAGGTCTACTTACTTGCCCTGGCTGTTAAGACCCGCACGAAAGGGAGCTTAAGGCGAGGCACCCTTAGATATTCAAGCGGGCGCCAGTTGCCCACCGTAGGTGGTGCAAATACCTTGTCTTGAATTTTATTGGCCCTCCGCGTATACCAAGCTATTCAGCCCTCTTCCTCCACTTAATCTTTTACTACACTATAGTTTCCTAATCTAATCTTACATTAATAAATAAACAAGTCTTTCCACGCCAACGCCGACCACCCTTCGAATTCCCTGGATCCACCGGGGCTGTACCCCGGCATAAGACCTTGAGTGGAGTCCGGTGCCGGAACCTGAGGATTCCTCTCCAGTGGTGACATGGATCTTGGAGTACTTCCTGAGTCTCCCCAGGGGAGTCAGTCCTCCTCTCGAGTGGGGGCATGCACGTGCGCTTTCCTCCCGAGCTGTAGCAGCAGTGTGACGCTTCCCTTCGCCTGGATCAAGGGATCTGTGGCTTTCCCAGGAGGCTTTCCCACAGGGCTGTCCCACGTGCCACCGTGGTGTGAGTCGATCCTCGGCTTGAAAGTCGTGGCAATGCAGGGAAAACAGGTTTCCCTGGAATGGACTGAGACATCTGGGGGACTCTGGGATTGGTGGCACGACCCTGGAGTACCTCTCGCCCTTCCTGTGGAGAGCCCCTCCCCTTGAGATGCGACGGGAACGCCGGGAATTCTTTCCCGACCACGCAGGGAAAGGATCCCTCCTCTCGAGCTTGGAGGTGGAAACGGGGCTCCTCTGGATGAGGGAGGGACTCTCCTGATTCCTCTCGAGTGGAGACGGGTATGTCGGGGAACTTCTTGAGTTGCAGCAAGGGTGTGAAGGACCCTTTGTTAGTTCCAGAGGTTAGGTGTGATTAGCCTCGAGACGCCTCAGCGGAAATGGGCCTCATCTCGCCTGGAGGGGAGAACCTCCTGGATTTTCTCGAGTTGCGGCAGGTGCTCTCGACTTACGATGGGGACCTCAGGGACCCGCTCTGGTGGACTCAGGAAAGGCCAGTCCCCATGCGAGTTGCTCGGGGGCCTCTCGGGATTCCACTCCTGTAGATGCCGGGGCCTATGACCTTGTGTGGAGTCGCTGGCGGAACCTGAGGATTCCTCTCCAGTGCTTACCTGGATTTGGGGTACTTCTGGAATCTCCCCAGGGGAGTCAGTCCTCAACTCGAGTGGGGGCATGCACGTGCGCTTTCCTCTCGAGCTGTAGCAGCAGTGTCACGCTTCCCTTTGCGTGGATCAAGGGAATCTGTGGCTTTCCCTCGAGGCTTTCCCACGAGGCTTTCCCACGAGGCTTTCCCACAGGGCTGTCCCACGTGCCACCGTGGTGTGAGTCGATCCTCGCCTTGAAAGTCGAGGCAGTGCAGGGAAAACATGTTTCCCTGGAATGGATTGAGACATCTGGGGGACTCTGGGAATGGTGGCACGACCCTGGAGTTTCTCTCGCCTTTCCTGTGGAGAGCGCCTCCTCTTGAGATGCGACGGGAACGCCGGGAATTCTTTCCCGACCAGGCAGGGAAAGGATCCCTCCTCTCGCGCTAGGAGGCGGAAACTGGGCTCCTCTGGATGAGGGCGGGACTCACGTGCTTCCTCTCGAGTGGCGACGGGTATGTCGGGGAACTTCTTGAGTTGCAGCAAGGTGTGAAGGACCCTTTGGAAGTTCCAGAGGTTAGGTGTGATTAGCCTCGAGACGCCTCAGCGGAAATGGGCCTCATCTCGCCTGGAGGGGAGAACCTCCTGGATTTTCTCGAGTTGTGGCAGGTGCTCTCGACTTACGACGGGGACCTCAGGGACCCGTTCTGGTGGCCTCAGGAAAGGCCAGTCCCCATGCGAGTTGCTCGGGGGCCTCTCGGGATTCCTCTCCCGTCGATGCCGGGGCCTAAGACTTTGTGTGGAGTCGCTGCCGGAACCTGAGGATTCCTCTCCAGTGCTGACATGGATTTGGGGTACTTCTGGAGTCTCCCCAGGGGAGTCAGTCCTCGTCTCGAATGGGGCATGCACGTGCGATTTCCTCTCGAGCTGTAGCAGCAGTGTCACGCTTCCCTTCGCGTGGATCAAGGGATCTGTGGCTTTCCCTCGAGGCTTGCCCAGGAGGCTTTCCCACAGGGCTGTCCCACGTTCCACCGTGGTGTGAGTCGATCCTCGGCTTGAAAGTCGAGGCAGTGCAGGGAAAACAGGTTTCCCTGGAATGGACTGAGATATCTGGGGGACTCTGGGAATGGTGGCACGACTCTGGAGTTCCTCTCGCCTTTCCTGTGGAGAGCGCCTCCTCTTGAGATTCGACAGAAACGCCGGGAATTCTTTCCCGACCACGCAGGGGAAGGATCCCTCCTCTCGAGCTAGGAGCCGGAAACGAGGCTCCTCTGGATGAGGGGGGAATCTCGTGCTTCCTCTCTAATGGAGACGGATATGTCGCGGAACTTCTTGAGTTGCGGCAAGGGTGTGAAGGACCCTTTGGAAGTTCCAGAGGTTAGGTGTGATTAGCCTCGAGACGCCTCAGCAGAAATGGGCCTCATCTCGCCTGGAGGGGAGAACCTCCTGGATATTCTCGAGTTGCGGCAGGTGCTCTCAACTTACGACGGGGACCTCAGGGACCCGCTCTGGTGGCCTCAGGAAAGGCCAATCCCCATGCGAGTTGCTCGGGGGCCTCTCGGGATTCCTCTCCCGTCGATGCCGGGACCTAAAACTGCCCGGAGCCAGTGTGAGGAAGCCCGCCCATGACAAGCTTATGAGGAAGGAAGCTGACATACGCAAGGCGTGCTCAGACTTCAGGGACCCCTCTGGAAATTTTTAAGCATGTACCCCAACAAAAATCTGCCGGTTTGTGCTCTGCTTTTTCACTCTTCTGACCTTTTCTGGAAAAAGTCAATTCAGCGCGTTAGTCTTCTGCATTTGAAAGAGTGTTTCAATCCAAAAACCCTCTGATGGCTTTCTAGCCTGCCTGTAGGACTCGTACAGCTGCGCTTGTGATTGTTTGAGGCCTCCTGACTGCAGGAGGCACAGGAAGCTTAAAACATCCTAGGAATGCAGGAGCTTTCGAGGAGTCAAAATCTTTAGAATAGGACTGATTAAAAGTTTCATTTTTTGGGTCAATGCTTGCTGCCAAATTTTCATATCCTTTATTTTTAGATATAGTTGGTATATAGAAAAACAAGTAGTAGACCTGGTATTAGCAACATTAGATCTTTGAGTTAAGTACCTTCTTTGTTATAACCCACTGCACCTGTGTTCTATAGAGATGTAACTTTAATGCTTTAAGGAGATGCAGATTAAAGAAAAACACTTCAGGGGAAACAAAATTAACATTCATTAAGGAAGAGAGCCAAAAAGTGTTAACAAGCCTCTTGGCCAGAAGATAATGTAAATCACCTGAGACCTTTTGTATACAAAATGATATACAGAAAGAATCTGGGTTGTGAACGCTACATAATTTTGTGTTATCCATTGATCTCCATGTTTTATCAAAAGTATAAAAGGCCTTCTGAACAATAAAGGAGGAGGCCAGGGGCCGGGGGCCAGTTTCTCGGACCAGCTTCTCGAACTAGTCTCTCAGCCTGGTTTCTTGGGACTCTGGCTCCCCCCGTGTCTTTCTCTCTCTTTCTTCTTCTCTACCTTTCCTTCTCTCTGCTCTTTACTTTAACTTCAGGCTGAATCTCCACCTGGAGTGCGGAGGCTCGCCAGGTCTACTTCCTTGCCCTGGCTGTTAAGACCCGCACGAAAGGGAGCTTAAGGCGAGGCAACCTTAGATATTCAAGCGGGCGCCGGTGGCCCAACGTATGTGGTGCAAATTCCTTGTCTGGAATTTTATTGGCCTTCCGCCTAAACCAAGCTATTCAGCCCTCTTCCTCCACTTAATCTTCTTACAACACTATAGTTTCCTAATCTAATCTTACATTAATAAATAAACACGTCTTTCCAGGCCAACGCTGTCCACCCTTCGAATGCCCTGGATCCACCGGGGCTGGACCCTGGCATAAGACCTTGTGTGGAGTAGGTGCCAGAACCTGAGGATTCCTCTCCAGTGCTGACATGGATCTTGGCGTCCTTAAAGGCGAGATGAGGCCCATTTGCGCTGAGGCGTCTCGAGGCTAATCACACCTAACCTCTGGAACTTCCAAAGGGTCCTTCACACCCTTGCTGCAACTCAAGAAGTTCTCCGACATACCCGTCTACAGTCGAGAGTATCAACATCTTCCCGCCCACTTTCAGAGGAGCACCGTTTCCACCTCATAGCTCGAGAGGAGGGATCCTTTCCCTGCATGGTCTGGAAAGCATTCCTGGCGTTCCAGTCGCATCTCAAGAGGAGGCCCTCTCTACAGGAAAGGCGAGAGAAACTCCAGGGTCGTTCCACCATTCCCAGAGTCCCCCAGATGTCTCTGTCAATTCCAGAGGAAACCTGTTTTCCCTGCACTGCCTCGACTTTCAAGTCGAGGATCGACTCACACCACGGTGGCACGTGGGACAGCCCTGAGGAAAATCCTCTTGGGAAAGCCTCGAGGGAAAGCCACAGATCCCTTGATCCACGCGACGGGAAGTGTGACACTGCTGCTACAGTTCGTGAGGAAAGCTCACGTGCATGCACCCACACGAGATGAGCACTGACTCCCCAGGGGAGACACCAGAAATACGCCAAGACCCATGTAAGCACTGGGGAGGAATCCTCAGGTTCCGGCCCCGACTCCACACAAGGTCTTAGGCCCCAACATCGACGGGAGAGGAATCCCGAAAGGCCCCCTTGCAACTCCCATGGGCACTGGCCTTTCCTGAGGCCACCAGAGCGGGTCCCTGAGGTACCTGTCTTAACTCGAGAGACCCTGCCCAACTCTAGAAAATCCAGGAGGTTCTCCCCTCCAGGCGAGATGAGGCCCATTTCCTCTGAGGCGTCTGGAGGCTCATCACACCTAAACTCTGAAAATTCAAAAGGGTCCTTGCTGCAACTCAAGAAGTTCCCCGACATACCCGTCTCCACTAGAGAGGAAGCACGAGGGTCCCGCCCACATCCAGAGGAACCCCGTTTCCACCTGGCAGCTTGAGATGAGGGATCCTATCCTGCTTAGTCAGGAAAGATTTTTCGGCGTTCCCGTGGCATCTCAAGAGTAAGGGCTCTCAATAGGAAAGGCGAGAGGAACTCCAGGGTCGTGCCACCATTCCAAGAGTCCCCCAGATGTGTCAGTCCCATTTCAGAGGAACCAGTTTTCCCTGCACTGCCTCGACTTTCACGCCGAGTATCGACTCACACCATGGTGGCACGTGGGACAGCCCTGTGGGAAAGCCTCGTGGGAAAGCCTCGAGGGAAAGCCACAGATCCCTTGATCCCCGCGACGGGAAGCGTGACACACCTGCTACACTGTCCCTGAGGTCACGGTCGTATGTTGAGAGCACCTGCCGCAACTCGAGAAAATCCAGGAGGTTCTCTGCTTCAGTCGAGATGAGGCCCATTTTCTCTGCGGCGTCTCGAGAGTAATCACGCCTAAACTCTGGAACTTCCAAAGGGTCCTACACACCCTTGCTACAACTCAAGAAGTTCCCCGACATACCCGTCTCCACTCCAGAGGAAGCACGAGGGTCCGGCCACCTCCAGAGGAGCTCCGTTTCCTCCTCCAAGCTCGAGATGAGGGATCCTTCTCTGCTTCCTCGGGAAAGAATTTCCG
This sequence comes from Capra hircus, assembly GCF_001704415.2. Classification (NCBI taxonomy): domain Eukaryota; kingdom Metazoa; phylum Chordata; class Mammalia; order Artiodactyla; family Bovidae; genus Capra; species Capra hircus. The sequence goes on along the minus strand of NW_017206329.1, from coordinate 6,346 downwards.
ACGTTTCCGACGCATCTCATGAGGAGGCGCGCTGCACAGGAAAGGCAAGAGGAACTCATGGGTCGTGCCACCATTCCAAGAGTCCCCCAGATGTCTCAGTCCATTCCAGAGGATTCTGTTTTCCCTGCACTGCTTCGACTTGCACGGCGAGGATCGCGGTGGCAGAGGCGAGGATCGCGGTGGTACGTGGGAGAGCCCTGTGGGAAAGCCTCGCCTGAAAGCCTCAAGGGAAAGCCACAGATCCCTTGATCCACGCGATGGGAAGCGTGACACTGCTGCTACAGCACGGGAGGAAAGCGCACGTGCATGCCCCCACTCGAGACGAGGACTGACTCCCCTGGGGAGACTCCAGAAGTACCTCAAGATGCATGTCAGCCCTGGAGAGGAATCTTCAGGTTCTGGCCCCGACTCCACACAAGGTCATGGCCCTGGCATCGACGGGAGAGGAATAGCGACACGCCCTCTAGCAACTCGCATGGGGACTGGCCTTTACTGAGGTCACCAGAGCGGGTCCATGAGGTCCCCGTCGTAAGTCGAGAGCACCTGCCGCAACTCGGTAAAATCCAGGAGGTTCTCCCCTCCAGGCGAGATGAGGCCCGTTTCCACTGAGGTGTCTCGAGGCTAATCACATGTGACCTCTGGAACTTCCAAAGAGTCTTTCACAGTCATGCTGCAACTCAAGAAGTTCCCCGACATACCCGTCTCCATTCAAGAGGAAGCACGAGGGTCCCGGCCACATCCAGAGGAGCTCCGTTTCCACTTCGTAGCTCGAGATGAGGGATCCTTTCCCTGCTTGGTCGGGAAAGAATTCCCGGCATTCCCATCGCATCTCAACGGGAGGCACTCTCCAAAGGAAAGGGGAGAGGAACTGCAGGGTCGTGCCACCATTCCGAGACTCCCCGAGACGTCTCAGCCCATTCCACAGGAACTTTTTTTCCCTTCACTGCCTCGGCTTTCACGCCGAGGATCGACTCACACCACCGTGGCACGTGGGACAGCGCTGTGGGAAAGCCTCGTGGGAAAGACTCGAGGGAAAGCCACAGATCCCTTGGTCCACGCAAGGGGAAGCGTGACACTGCTGCTACAGTATGGGAAGAAAGGGCACGCTCATGTCCCCACTCGAGACGAGGCCTCACTCCCTTGTGGAGACTCCAGAAGTACCCCAAAATCCATGTCAGTACTGGAGAGGAATCCTCAGGTTCCGGCCCCGACTCCACACAAGGTCTTAGGCCCCGGCATCGACGGGAGAGGAATCACGAGAGGCCCCCTAGGAACACGCATGATGACTGGCCTTTCCTGTGGCCGCCAGAGTGGGTCCCTGAAGTCCCCGTCGTAACTCGATAGCACCTGCTGAAACTAGGGAATATCCAGGAGCCTCTCCATTCCAGGCGACATGAGGCCCATTTCCGCTGAGGCATCTCGAGACTAACCACACCTAACCTCTGGAACTTCCAAAGGGTCCTTCACACCCTTGCTGCAACTCAAGAAGTTCCCCGACATACCCGTTCCTCTTCACATTCTGCCATAATGGTGGTGTCATCTGCATATCTAAGTTTATTGATATTTCTTCCGGCAATCTTGATTCCAGTTCATGTATCTTCCATCCCAGCATTTTTCATGATGTACTCTGCATATAAGTTAAATAAACAGGGTGACGATATACAGCCTTGACATACTCCTTTTCCTTTTTGGAACCAGTCTGTTGTTCCATGTCCTGCCCTAACTGTTGCCTCCTGACCTTCATCCAGATTTCTCAAGAGGCAGGTTAGGTGGTCTGGTATTCCCATCTCTTTCAGAATTGTGGCTAAGACAACAGTATAAGGACCTTTCCGATGTCAGGCCAAGGAATTGTGTTTCCAGTCATTGAGCCACACCTGATCACTGAGCACAAATTCATGAATCTGTTCCTCAAGGGGGAATGATATTCTTTTTTATACAAACTTAGTTACCTGATTTATTACCTTACCTAATTGTTCCATCTGCTGTGAAATCCCACCCCCTTACTTGTGGCAAATCTGCTAACACCTGCCTCACTGTGGGAGGGGGTCTCCCATAGAAAATTTCATAAGGACAACAACTATGGGAACGTGCGGTAACCCATAATATGAGTAAGTCTGCCGGAAGCAAGCCCATCCATGTACAGTCAGTTTCTATGATCCATTTAGAAAGTGTCTCTTCAAGAGTTTGGTTGTTTCTTTCCACCATTCCAGAACACTGGGGCCTATATGCTGTATGTAATTTCCACTGATATTTAGAGCTTCACATACCTGTTAATTAACGCGGCTACAAAGACAGGGCCATTGTCGGATTCTATACTGGTTGGAAACCCAAGTCTGGGAATTATTTCTCAAATCAGCGAGCTACTTCATTTTCTTTTTCAGATCAGGTAGGGAAGGCCTCTGCCCAACCGGAGAAGGTACCTACTATTCTAGTAAGTCATGATAACAGGTGACTGCCTTTGCTTCCCCGAAGGACACTCGCTTTCCCTGCATCCTGAGAACTCCACGTCTCAGCCAGTTGGAAAAGCGCTTCTTGGAGGTCATTATTCAGGGGCAATTTCCCCTGGAGCCCGGGGCCCTTGGGAGCGGCTGCACACTCCCAGGGAAAGGCAGAGCCACAGCCACACATCTGTCCCATCCCCTTTGCTCTGTAGGAGAGCTCTAGTGAGCCTAGGTCTGTCAGGAAAATTCTTGGCTCCTATGGGGACACATTCTATGTGTGAAACTGCATACAGGACCTAGGGGCCACAGGGCGCCTGTTTCTCTCGGGGGCGGAGGGGTGGGGGGCCTGAAGCAGTGCGGCCCAGCAACAGCTTCCACATCCATCCAATTGCTCTTTTCTTACCTCTGATAGAACTAGCTTTGTTCCAGCCTTTGACAATTTGGAGGCAAGCGGGCCCCACTTCCTCCCCAAGGAGGCATGGGACCTACTTTGAGTGGAAAGGCCCCTCACGGAGCTGAACCCAGGAAGGCACCCAGTCATGTCTGACACATTCCTGCATCCTGCTTCTTCATGATCAATACCGCTATAAGCTAGGAATGTCTTTCCAAGGCTCAGAAAGGACAGGGGAGATGCATGGTGCTGCCTCTGGAATTTCGGTCCTCTGAGCAGACCTGGAGGTCTCCCCTTGAAGAAGCTCACCAGTTTCTTCCAAATACAGGCTTGCAAACACACACTTGGTGGCTGCCTCTTCTTCCCTGAAGCACAATCACTTTCCCCGCATCCTGTGAACTCTGCATCCCAGCCTGCTGGAAAAGCGCTTCTTGGAGGTCATTTTTCAGGGACAATTTTCCCTGGAGCCCGGGCCGTAGGGAGGGCCCCATGCTCGCTGGGAAAGGCAGAGTCACATCCACAGTCTGTTCTACCCCTTTTGCCCTGTAGGAGAGCTCTAGTGAGCCTAGGTCTGTCAGGAAAATTCTTGGCTCCTACAGGGACACACCCTGTGTGTTAACCTGCATATCGGACCTAGGGGCCACAGGGCGCCTGTTCCTCTCGGGGGGGACCCTGAAGTGGTGCGGCCCAGCAACAGCCTGAACATCCATCCGATTGCTCTTTCCTTCCTTCTGATAGAGCTAGCTTTGCTTCTCGCTTTGGCATTTCGGAAGCCAGGGGGAGCCCCACCGCTGTTGTCCTGGGGTCTATTGGAGGTACCAGGTCTATTGGACCCCAGCATGGCACCCGACCCCCTCAGACACACTCCCGCAGCCTCCTTCCCCATGGGCAGGACTGTTCTGACCTAGGAATGTGTTCCCAAGGCTCAGAAAATGCAGGGATACACACGGCCCTGACTCTGGAACTGAGGCCGTTGGAGCAGGCCTGGAGGTCTGACGTCTGAGACACCAAACACTTGCTGCAAGATACAGGTGTGAAAACACACTCTCTGGGGCTGCCTTTCCTTCCTCCAAGGAAGACACCTTTTAATGTCTCCTCCGTGCTGAGTCATACAAGGCTGGAAAGGTCTGGCTTCGAGGGCATTTCTCAGCAGCAATGGCCCCTGAGGCCCTGCACCCAGGGAGGGATCCTACCCTCCCAGGGGAAGTCAAAGCAACCTCCAAACAGCTGTTCTCTCATGTTTCCTCTGCAGGAGGGAGCTAGTGAGCCCAGGTCTGTCTGGAACGTTCTTGGATCCTGCGGGGAAATCATCCTGGGAGCCCACCTGGATACCAGTCGTAGGGGCTAAAATTTGCATTTTCCTTCCTTGGAGCCCTAACGCAGTACAGCCTAGCAACTGCTTGAAAATCCATCCTGTTTCTGTTTTCTTCCCTCTGACAGAGCGAGCTTTGCTCCCCATTTTGGGATTTCAGAGGCAAGGTGGTGGCCTGCAACTCCTTGCCTGGGGTCCATTGGAGGTGCAAGGTGCCCTCGACCAGGTGACCCCAGCATGACACCTGGCCCCCTCAGACACACTCCCGCAGCCTGCTTCCCCATGGGCAGGACTGCTCTCACCTAGGAATGTGTTTGCAAGGCCAGGAAACTGCAGGGAGACACAAGGCCCTGATTCTGGCATTGAGTCTGTTGGAACAGGCCTGCAGGTCTTCTGTCTAACAAGCCAAACACTTGCTGCAAGATACAGGCCTGAAAACACACTCTTGGGCTGCCTTTCCTTCCTCCAAGGAAGAGAGTTTTCTCAGCCTCCTGTGGGCTGAGCGTCACACAGGGCTGAAAAGCACTTGCTGGGAGATTATTTTTCATTGGCCATGGCCCCTGAGGCCCTGTGCTCAGGGAGGGCTCCCTCCCTCCCAGGGAAAGTCAAAGGAAGCTCCAAACGGCTGTTCAATCATGTTTCTGAGAGAGTCATTGCCAAGGCAGGTTTATAAGAAGTTCAAGGGTCCCCAAGGAGAGAGGGCTCTAGAATTCTCAAGGAGGAAGAAAGGACAAACTGTTTTTCCCTCTACATTCCTTAGGATTATATAACAATCATGCATCCTTCTTGAGGACGGTCTCTGGAAAAAACCTTCTGGCTAATCCTGTTATCTGAAAATGTCAATTATGGGAGTAGGTCTAGTGAGTCTTTACAACCTCCAGACATTCTTTTGTTCGTTGTCATAACTTATTGGAGAGTATATAACTCCATTACTAACACTAGCAAGGGGGTACGCTTTCTGCCCCTTGTGATGTCTCTGTCAGAAGCTTTCTCTATCTCCTTTCTCCTTTAATAAAACTCGATTGCACAAAAGCTCTGAGCAATCAAGCCTCGTCTTGGCCCTGGATTGAATTCTTCTCCTCCATAAGCCAAGAATCCCAGCATCTTTTCGTGGTTCAGCAACAATATTTCATTTCCTCTGCAGGAGAGAGCTAGTGAGCTTAGGTCTGTCTGGAACATTCTTGGATCCTGTGGGGAAAATATCCTGTGCACACATCTGGATACTGGGCCTAGAGGCCAAAATTCGCATTTCTTTCCCGGGGAGCCCTAACGTGGTGTGACTTAGGCAACTGCTTGAAAATCCATCCCATTGCTGTTTTCCTCCTTCTGACAGAGCTAGCTTTGTTCCCTGCTTTGGGATGTCTCAACCGAAGGGCCGGTCCATAGCTACTCGCCTGGGGCCCATTGGATGTGCAAGGTGCCCTCGACTAGGTGACCCTAGCATGGCACTCAACCCGCTCAGACACACTCCCGAGGCTTCTTTCTCATGGGAAGCACTGCTCCAACCTAGGAATGTGTCTGCAATGCTTGGAAAGTGCAGTGAGACACACAGCCCTGACTCTGGAATTGAGGCCCTCAGAGCAAGCCTGCAGCTCTGATGTCTGAGAAGCAAAACACTTGCTGCAAAGAGAGGCCTGAAAACACACTCTCTGTGGATGACTTTCCTTCCTCTAAGGAAGATAGTTTTCCCAGTCTCCTGCTTCCTGAATGTCACACAGCTGGAATGCGCTTCTTGGAGGTCGTGATTCAGTGGCAATGACCCTGAGGCCCTTTGCCCAGGGAGGCTCCCACACTCACAGGCAAATCAAAGCAACTTCCAAGTGAGTCAGCTCTTCACATCAAGTGGCCAAAGTATTGGAGTTTCAGGTTCAGTATTAGTCCTTCAATGTATATTCAGACCTGATTTCCTTTAGGATGGAGTGGTTGCGTCTCCTTGTAGTCTAAGCGACCTACAAGCATCTTCTCCAACACCACAGTTCAAAAGCATCAAGTTTTCAGCTGTCACTTTCTTTATAGTACATCTTTCATATCCATCCATGACATATGGAAAAACATAGCCTTGACTGGATGGATCTTTGTTGGCAAAGCAACGTCTCGGCTTTTTATTACGCTGTCTAGTTTGGTCATACTTTTTTCTTCCAAGTCATAAATATGTTTTAAGTTCATGGAGGCAGCCATCACCTGCAGTGATTTCCAAGCCCC
>NW_017206328.1:0-4927 GCF_001704415.2 Capra hircus | reverse complement strand
TCGATGCCGGGTCCTAAGATGTGTGGAGTCGGTGCCGGAACCTGAGGATTCCTCTCCAGTCCTGACACATGGATCTTGGGGTACGTCCTGAGTCTCCCCTGGGAGTCAGTCCTCGTCTCGAGTGGGGCATGCACGTGCGCTTTCCTCCCCAGCTATAGCAGCCAGGCTTCCCTTCGCGTGATCAAGGGATCTGGGCTTTCCCTCGAGGCTTTCCCCCGAGGCTTTCCTCGAGTCTTTCCCACAAGGCTGTCCCACGTGCCACCGTGGTGAGAGTCGATCCTCGGCTTGAAAGTCGAGGCAGTGCAGGGAAAAAGGTTTCCTGAATTGGACTGAGACATCTGGGGACTCTGGGAATGGTGGCACGACCCTGGAGTTCCTCTCGCCTTTCCTGTGGAGAGCGCCTCTCTTGAGATGCGACCGGAACGTCGGGAATTCTTTCCCGAAAACGAAGGGAAAGGATCCCTCCTCTCGAGCTAGGAGGCGAAACGGGGGGCTCCTCTGGATGTGGGCGGGACTCTCGTGCTTCCTTCTCGAGTGGAGACGGGTATGTCGGGAACTTCTTGAGTTGCAGCAAGGGTGTGAAGGACCCTTTGGAAATTCCAGAGGTTCGGTGTGATTAGCCTCGAGAAGCCTCAGCGGAAATGGGCCTCATCTCGCCTGGAGGGGAGAACCTCCTGGATTTTCTCGAGTTGCGGCAGTGCTCTCGACTTACGACGGGAACCTCAGGGACCGATCTGGTGGCCTCAGGAAAGGCCAGTCCCCATGCGAGTTGCTCGGGGGCCCTCTCGGATTCTCTCCCATCGATGCCGCGGCCTAAGACCTTGTGTGGAGTCGGTGCCGGAACCTGAGGATTCCTCTCCAGTGTTGACATGGATCTTGGGTAGTTCCTGAGTCTCCCCTGTGGAGTCAGTCCTCGTCTCGAGTGGGGCATGCACGTGCGCTTTCCTCCCCAGCTGTAGCAGCAGTGTCACGCTTCCCTTCGCGTGGATCAAGGGGATCTGTGGCTTTCCCTCGAGGTTTCCCACGATGCTTTCCCACGAGGCTTTCCCACAAGGCTGCCCACGTGCCACCGTGGTGTGAGTCGATCCTCGGCTTGAAAGTCGAGCAGTGCAGGGAAAACAGGTTTCCCTGGAATGGACTGAGACATCTGGGGGACTCTCTGGAATGGTGCACGACCTGGAGTTCCTCTCGCCTTTCCTGTGGAGAGCGCCTCCTCTTGAGATGCGACGGAAATGCCGGGAATTCTTTCCGACCACGCAGGGAAGGATCCCTCCTCTCGAGCTAGGAGCGGAAACGGGCTCCTCTGGATGAGGGCGGGACTCTCGTGATTCCTCTCGAGTGGAGACGGGTATGTCGGGGAACTTCTTGAGTTGCAGCAAGGGTGTGAAAGACCCTTTGTAAGTTCCAGACGTTAGGTGTGATTAGCCTCGAGATGCCTCAGGGGAAATGGGCCTCATCTCGCCTGGAGGGGAGAACCTCCTGGATTTTCTCGAGTTGCGGCAGGTGCTCTCCGACTTACGACGGGAACCTCACGGACCGCGTCCGGGTGGCCGTCAGGAAAGGCCAGTCCCCCATGCGAGTTGCTCGAGGCCCTCTCGGGATTCCTCTCCCGTCGATGCAGGGGCCTAAGATCCTTGTGTGGAGTCGGTGCCGGAACCTGAGGATTCCTCTCCAGTGCTGACATGGAATCTTGGGGTACTGTCTGGAGTCGCTTCCCAGGGGAGTCAGTCCTCGTCTCGAGTGGGGGCATGCTCGTGCGACTTTCCTACCGAGCATGGTAGCAGTCAGTGTCGCGCTTCCCTTCAGCTGGATCAGGGATCTGCAACTTTGCCGATGTGGCTTTCCCATCGAGGCTTTCCCTCGAGGCTTTCCCACAGTGCTGTCCCACGTGCCACCGTTGGTGTGAGTCGCAATCCTCGGCTTGAAAGTCGAGACAGTGCAGGGAAAACAAGTTTCCCTGGAATGGACTGAGACATCTGGGGGACTCTGGGAATGGTGGCACGACCCTGGGAGTTCCTCTCACGCCATTCCTGTGGAGAGCACCTCCTCTTGAGATGCGACAGGGAACGCCGGGAATTCTTTCCCGACCACGCAGGGAAATGGATCCCTTACTCTCGAGCTAGGAGGCGGAAACGGGTCTCTGCTGGATGAGGGCGGGAATCTCGTGCTTCCTCCTCCGAGCGGAGACCGGGTATGTCTGAGGAACTTCTTGAGTTGCAGCAAGGGAGTGAAAGGACCCTTTGGAAGTTCCAGATGTTTAGGTGTGATTAGCCTCCAGACGCCTCAGCGGAAATGGGCCTCAATCTCGCCTGGAAGGGAGAACCTTCTGGATTTTCTCGAGGTTGCGGCAGGTGCTCCTCGACTTACGACTGGGACCTCAGGGACCCGCTCTGGTGGCCTCAGGAAAGGCCAGTCCCCATGCGAGATGCTCGGGGCCTCTCGGGATTCCTCTCCCGTCGAATGCCGGGGCCTAAGACTCTTGTGTGGAAGTCGATGCCGGAACCTGAGTATTCCTCTCCAGTGCTGACATGGATCTTGGGGTACTTCTGGAGTCTCCCCAGGGGAGTCAGTCCTCGTCTCGAGTGGGGGCATGCACGGTGCGCTTTCCTCCCGCGCTGTAGCAGCAGTGTCGCGCTTCCCTTTGGCGTGGATCAAGGGATCTGTGGCTTTTCCTCGAGGCTTTCCCACGAGGCTTTCCCACGAGGCTTTCACACAGGGCTGTCCCACGTGCCACCGTGGGTGTGAGTGGATCCTCGGCTTGAAAGTCGAGGCAGTGCAGGGAAAACAGGTTTCCCTGGAATGGACTGAGAAATCTCTGGCACTCAGGGAATGGTGTCACGACCCTGGAGATCCCCTCGATGTTTCCTGTGGAGACCGCCTCCTCTTGAGATGCGAACCGGAACTGCCGGGAATTCTTTCCCGACCACGCAGGGAAAGGATTCCACCTCTCGATCTATGAGGCGGAAACGGGGCTTCTCTGGATGTGGGCAGGACTCTCGTGCTTCCTCTCGAGTGGAGAGGGGTACGTCGTGGAACTTCTTGAGTTGCAGCAAGGGTGTGAAGGACCCTTTGGAAGTTCCAGAGGCCAGGTTGATTAGCCTCGAGACGCCTCCGCGGAAATGGGCTTCATCTCGCCTGGAGGGGAGAACCTCCTGGATTTTCTAGAGTTGCCACAGGTGCTCTCGACTTAAGACGAGGACCTCAGGGACCTGGTCTGGTGGCCTCAGGAAAGGCCAGTCCCCATGCGAGTTGCTAGGGGCCCTTCGGGATTCCTCTCCCGTCGATGCCGGGGCCTAAGACGTTGTGTGGAGACGGTGCCGGAACCTGAGGACTCCTCTCCAGTGCTGACATGGATCTTGGGGGTACTTCTGGAGTCTCCACCGTGGATTCAGTCCTCGTCTCGACTTAGGTCATGCACGTGCACTTTCCTCCCGAGCTGTAGCAGCAGTGTCATGCTTCCCTTCGCGTGGATGAAGAAATCTGTGGCTTTCATCGAGGTTTTTGCAGGAGGCTTTCCCACGAGGCTTTCCCACAGGGCTGTCCCACGTGGCCAACGTGGTGTGAGTCGATCCTCTGCTTGAAAGTCGAAACAGTGCAGGGAAAACTAGGTTTCCCTGGAATGGACTGAGACTATCTGGAGGGACCTCTGGGTATGGTGGCTACGACCCTGGTAGTTCCTCACGCCTTTACCTGTGGAGAGTGCCTCCTCTTGAGATGCGACTGGAAACGCCGGGAATTCTTTCCCGACACGCAGGGAAAGGATCCCTCCTCTCGAGCTAGGAGGCGGAAACGGGGCTCCTCTGGATGTCGGCGGGGGAGGCTCGAGCTTTCTCTCAAGTGGAGACGGTTATGTCGGGAACTTCTTGAGTTGCAACAAGTGGTGATGTACCCTTTGCCAGAAGGGTGGATTAGGGGAGAGGCCTCATTGGAAATGGGCCTCATCTCGCCTGGAGGGGAGAACCTTCTGGATTTTCTCGAGTTGCAGCAGTTTCTCTCTCCACTTACGACGGGGACCTCAGGGACATGCTCTGGTGGCCTCAGGAAAGGCCATTCCCCATGCGAGTTGCTCGGGCCTCTCGGATTCCTCTCCTGTCGATGCCGGGCCTAAGACCTTGTGTGGAGTCGGTGCCGGAACCTGAGGATTCCTCTCCAGTCCTGACATGGATCTTGGGTACGTCCTGAGTCTCCCTGGGGAGTCAGTCCTCGTCTCGAGTGGGGCATGCACGTGCGCTTTCCTCCCCAGCTATAGCAGCAGTGTCAGGCTTCCCTTCGCGTGGATCAAGGATCTGTGGCTTTCCCTCGAGGCTTTCCCACGAGGCTTTCCCTCGAGTCTTTCCCACAAGGCTGTCCCACGTGCCACCGTGGTGAGAGTCGATCCTCGCTTGAAAGTCGAGGCAGTGCAGGGAAAAAAGGTTTCACTGAATTGGACTGAGACATCTGAGGGACTCTGGGAATGGTGGCACGACCCTGGAGTTCCTCTCGCCTTTCCTGTGGAGAGCGCCTCTTCTTGAGATGCGACGGAAACGTCGGGAATTCTTCCCGAAAAACGAAGGGAAAGGATCCCTCCTCTCAGCTAGGAGGCGGAAACGGGCTCCTCTGGATGTGGGCCGGACTCTCGTGCTTCCTTCGAGTGGAGACGGGTATGTCGCGGGAACTTCTTGAGTTGCCAGCAAGGTGTGAAGGACCCTTGGAAAATTCCAGATGTTCGGTGTGATTAGCCTCGAGACGCCTCACCGGAAATGGGCCTCATCTCGCCTGGAAGGGAGAACCTCCTGGATTTTCTCTAGTTGCGGCAGGTGCTCTCGACTTACGACGGGGACTCTGGGACCCGCTCTGGTGGCCTCAGGAAAGGCCAGTCCCCATGCTAGTTGCATGGCCTCTCGGGATTCCTCTCCCGTCGATGCTGGGGCCTAAGACCTTGTGTAGA
>NW_017206327.1:0-4927 GCF_001704415.2 Capra hircus | reverse complement strand
CCCACGAGCTTTCCCACAGGGCTGTCCCACGTGCCACCGTTGTGTGAGTCGATCCTCGGCTTGAAAGTCGAGGCAGTACAGGGAAAAAGGTTTCCCTGGAATGGACTGAGACATCTGGGGGACTCTGGGAATGGTGGCACGACCCTGGAGTTCTCTCGCTTTTCCTTTGGAGAGCGCCTCCTCTTGAGATGCGACGGGAACGCCGGAAATCTTTCCCGACCACGCAGGGAAAGGATCCCTCCTGTCGACCTAGGAGTCGGAAACGGGCCTCCTCTGGATGTGGGCGGGACTCTCGTGCTTCCTCTCGAGTGGAGATGGGTATATCGGGAACTTCTTGAGTTGCAGCTAGGGTGTGAAGGACCCTTTGGAAGTTCCAGAGTTTAGGTGTGATTAGCCTCTAGTTGCCTCAGCGGAAATAGGCCTCATCGCGCCTGGAGGGGAGAACCTCCTGGATTTTCTCGAGTTGCGGCAGGTGCTCTCGATGGGGACTTCACGATGCCAGTGTGGCCTCAGGAAAGGCCAGTCACCATGCGAGTTGCTCGAGGGCCTCTCGGGATTCTCTCCATCGATGCTGGGGCCTAAGACCTTCTGTGACTCAGTGCCGGAACCTGAGGATTCCTCTCCAGTGCAGACATGGATCTTTGGGAACTTCTGGATTCTCCCAGGGCAGTCAGTCCTCGTCTCGAGTGGGGGCATGCACGTGCGCTTTCCTCCCGAGCTGTAGCAGTAGTGTCGCGCTTCCCTTCGCGTGGATCAAGGGATCTGTGTCTTTCCCTCGAGGCTTTCCCATGAGGCTTTCCCACAAGGCTCTCCCACGTGCCACCGTGGTGTGAGTCGATCCTCCGCTTGAACATCGAGACAGTGCAGGGAAAACAAGGTTTCCCTGGAATGGACTGAGACATCCGGGGGACTCTGGGAATGGTGGCACGACCCTGGAGTTCCTCTCACCTTTCCTGTGGAGATCGCCTCCTCTTGAGATGCAACGGGAACGCCGGGAATTCTTTCCCGACCACGCTGGGAAAGGATCCCTCCCCTCGAGCTAGGAGGCGGAAACGGGGCTCCTCTGGATGTGAGAGGGACTCTCGTGCTTCCTCTCGAGTGGAGACGGGTATGTCAGGGAACTTCTTGACTTGCAGCAAGAGTGTGAAGGACCCTTTGGAAGTTCCAGATGTAAGATGTGATTAGCCTCGAGACGCCTCAGCGGAAATGGGCCTCATCTCGCCTGCAGGGGAGAACCTCCTGGATTTTCCTCGAGTTGCGACAGGTGCTCTCGACTTATGATGGGGACCTTAGGGACCCGGTCTGGTGGCCTCAGGAAAGGCCAGTCCCCATGCGAGTTGCTCTGGGGCCTCTCGGATTCCTCTACCGTAGATGCCGGGGCCTAAGACCTTGTGTGGAGTCGGTGCCGGAACCTGAGGATTCCTCTCCAGTGCTGACATGGATCTTGGGGTACTTCTGGAGTCTCCCCAGGGCAGTCAGTCCTCTACTCGAGTGGGGCCATGCACGTGCGCTTTCCTCCGAGCTGTAGCAGCAGTGTCACGCTTCCCTTCGCGTGGATCAACATCTGTGGCTTTCCTCGAGGCTCTTTCCCACGAGGCTTTCCCACAGGGCTGTCCCACGTGCCACGTGAGTCGATCCTCGCTTGAAAGTCGAGGCAGTGCAGGGAAAACAGGTTTCCCTGGAATGGACTGAGACATCCAGGGTACTCTTGCAATGGTGGCACGACCCTGGAGTTCCTCTCGCCTTTCCTGTGGAGCGCGCCTCCTCTTGAGATGTGACAGGAACACCGGGAATTCTATCCCGATCACGCAGGGAAAGGATCCCTCCTCTCGAGCTAAGAGGCGGAAACGGGCTCCTCTGGATGTGGGCAGGACACTCGTGCTTCCTCGTCGGGAACTTCTTGAGTTGCAGTAAGGGTGTGAAGAACCCTTTGGAATGTCCAGAGGTAAGGTGAGATTAGCCTGGAGATACCTCAGCGGAAATGGGCCTCATTTCGCCTGGAGGGGAGAACCTCCTGGATTTTCTCGAGTTGCGGCAGGTGCTCTCGACTTACGACGGGGACCTAAGGGACCCGCTGTGGTGGCCTCAGGAAAGGCCAGTCCCCATGCGAGTTGCTCTGGGCCTCTCGGGATTCCTCTCACGTCGATGCAGGGGCCTAAGGCCTTGTGTGGAGTCGGTGCCGGAACCTGAGGATTCCTCTCCAGTGCTGACATGGAACTTGGGGTACTTCTGGAGTCTCCCCAGGGGTGTCAGTCCTCGTCTCGAGTGGGGCCATGCACGTGCGCTTTCCTCCCGAGCTGTAGCAGCAGTGTCACGCTTCCCTTCGCGTAGATCAAGGGATCTGTGGCTTTCCCTCGAGGCTTTCCCACGAGGCTTTCCCACGAGGCTTTCCCACAGGGCTTTCCCACGTGCCACGGTGGTGTGAGTCGATCCTCGGCTTGAAAGTCAACGCAGTGCAGGGAAAAAAGTTTTGCCTGGAATGTACTGAGACATCTGGGGGACTCAGGGAATGGTGGCACGACCCTGGAGTTCCTCTCGCCTTTCCTGTGGAGAGCGCCTCCTCTTGAGATGCGACGGGAACGCCGGGAATTCTTTCCCGACCACGCAGGGAAAGGATCCCTCCTCTCGAGTTAGCAGGCGGAACGGGGCCACTCTGGATATGGGCGGGACTCTCGGATTCCTCTTGAGTGGAGACGGGTATGTCGGGGAACTTCTTGAGTTGCAGCAAGGGTGTGAAGGACCCTTTGGAAGTTCAAGAGTTAAAGCGTGATTACCTCCTAGTTGCCTCAACGGAATGGGCCTCATCTCGCCTGGAGGGGAGAATCTCCTGGATTTTCTCGAGTTGCGGCAGGTGCTCTCGACTTACGATGGGGACTTCAGGGACCCGCTCTGGTTGCCTCATGAAAGGCCAGTCCCCATGGGAGTTACTCGGGGGCCTCTCGGGATTCCTCTCCCGTCGATGCCAGGGCCTAAGACCTTGTGTGGAGTCGGTGACGGAACCTGAGGATTCCTCTCCAGTGCTGACATGGATCTTGGGGTACTTCTGGAGTCTCCCCAGGGGAGTCAGTCCTTGTCTCGAGTGGGGGCATGCACGTGCGCTTTCCTCCCCAGCTGTTGCAGCAGTGTCACGATTCCCTTCAAGTGGTCAAGGGATCATTGGCTTTCCCTCGAGGCTTTCCCACAGGGCTGTCCCACAGGGCTGTTCCACGTGCCACCGTGGTGTGAGTCGATCCTCGGCTTGAAAGTCGATGCAGTGCAGGGAAAACAGGTTTCCCTGGAATGTACTGAGACATCTGGGGGACTCTGGGAATGGTGGCACGACCCTGGAATTCCTCTCGCCTTTCCTGTGGAGAGCGCCTCCTCTTGAGATGAGACGGGAATGCCGGGAATTCTTTCCCGAGCACGCAGGGAAAGGATCCCTCCTCTCGAGCTAGGAGGCGGAATCTGGGCTCCTCTGGATGTGGTCGGGACTCTCGTGCTTCCTCTCGAGTGGAGACGGGTATATCGGGGAACTTCTTGAGTTGCAGCAAGGGTGTGAAGGACCCTTTGGAAGTTCCAGAGGTCTGGTGTGATTAGCCTCAGGACGCCTCAGCGGGAATGGGCCTCATCTCGCCTGGAAGGTAGAACCTCCTGGATTTTCTCGAGTTGTGGCAGTTGCTCTAGACTTATGACGGGGACCTCAGGGACGCGCTCTGGTGGCCTCGGGAATGGCCATTTCCTTGCGAGTTACTCGGGGGCCACTCGGGATTCCTCTCCGTCGATGCCAGGGCCTAAGACCTTGTGTGGAGTCGGTGCCAAAACCTGAGGATTCCTCTCTAGTGCTGACATGGATCTTGGGGTATTCTGGAGTCTCCCCAGGGGAGTCAGTCCTCGTCTCGAGTGGGGCATGCAAGTGCACTTTCCTCCCGAGCTTTAGCAGCAGTGTAACGCATCCCTTCGCGTGGAAAAAGGATCTGTGGCATTCCCTCGAGGCTTTCCCACGAGGCTTTCACACGAGGCTTTCCCACAGGGCTGTCCCACGTGCCACCGTTGTGTGAGTCGATCCTCGGCTTGAAAGTCGAGGCAGTACAGGGAAAACAGGTTTCCCTGGAATGGACTGAGACATCTGGGGGACTCTGGGAATGGTGGCACGACCCTGGAGTTCCTCTCGCTTTTCCTTTGGAGAGCGCCTCCTCTTGAGATGCGACGGGAACGCCGGGAAATCTTTCCCGACCACGCAGGGAAAGGATCCCTCCTGTCGACCTAGGAGTCGGAAACGGGCCTCCTCTGGATGTGGGCGGGACTCTCGTGCTTCCCCTCGAGTGGAGATGGGTATATCGGGGAACTTCTTGAGTTGCAGCTAGGGTGTGAAGGACCCTTTGGAAGTTCCAGAGTTTAGGTGTGATTAGCCTCTAGTTGCCTCAGCGGAAATAGGCCTCATCGCGCCTGGAGGGGAGAACCTCCTGGATTTTCTCGAGTTGCGGCAGGTGCTCTTGACTTACGATGGGGACTTCAGGTACCCGCTCTCGTGGCCTCAGGAAAGGCCAGTCACCATGCGAGTTGCTCGATGGCCTCTCGGGATTCCTCTCCCGTCGATGCTGGGCCTAAGACCTTCTGTGGACTCAGTGCCGGAACCTGAGGATTCCTCTCCAGTGCAGACATGGATCTTTGGGAACTTCTGGATTCTCCCCAGGGCAGTCAGTCCTCGTCTCGAGTGGGGGCATGCACGTGCGCTTTCCTCCCGAGCTGTAGCAGTAGTGTCGCGCTTCCCTTCGCGTGGATCAAGGGATCTGTGTCTTTCCCTCGAGGCTTTCCCATGAGGCTTTCCCACAAGGCTCTCCCACGTGCCACCGTGGTGTGAGTCGATCCTCCGCTTGAACATCGAGACAGTGCAGGGAAAACAGGTTTCCCTGGAATGGACTGAGACATCCGGGGACTCTGGGAATGG
>NW_017206326.1:0-4929 GCF_001704415.2 Capra hircus | reverse complement strand
TCTCCCCTCCAGGCAATGAGGCCCGTTTCCCCTGAAGGTGTCTCGAGGCTAATCACACGTGACCTCTGGAACTTCCAAAGAGTCTTTCACAGTCATGCTGCAACTCAAGAAGTTCCCCGACATACCCGTCTCCACTCAAGAGGAAGCACGAGTGTCCCACATCCAGAGGAGCTCCGTTTCCGGCTCGTAGCTCGAGATGTGCGATCCTTTCCATGATTGGTCGGGAAAGAATTCCCGGCATTCCCATCGCATCTCAAGAGGAGGCGCTCTCCAAAGGAAAGGGGAGAGGAACTGCAGGGTCGTGCCACCATTCCGAGACTCACCCAGATGTCTCAGTCCATTCCACAGGAACCTGTTTTCCCTGCACTGCCTTGGCCTTCATGCCGAGGATCGACTCATACCACCGTCACACGTGGGACAGCCCTGTGGGAAAGCCTAGTGGGAAAGACTCGAGGGAAAGACACAGATCCCTTGGTCCAGGGATGGGGAAGCGTGACACTGCTGCTACAGCATGGGAGGAAATGTCACGCTCATGCCCCCACTCGAGACGAGGCCTGACTCCCTTGTGGAGACTCGAGAAGTACCACAAAATCCATGTCAGCACTGGAGAGGAATCCTCAGGTTCCGGCCCCGACTCCACACAAGGTCTTAGGCCCGGCATCGACGGGAGAGGAATCACGAGAGGCCCCCTAGCAACACGCATGATGACTGGCGTTTCCTGCGGCCGCCAGAGCGGGTCCCTGAAGTCCCTGTCGTAACTCGAGAGCACCTGCTGAAACTCGGAATATCCAGGAGCCTCTCCATTCCAGGCGACATGAGGCCCATTTCTGCTGAGGCATCTCGAGACTAACCACACCTAACCTCTGGAACTTCCAAAGGGTCCTTCACACCCTTGCTGCAACTCAAGAAGTTCCCCGACATACCCGTTCCTCTTCACATTTATCCATAATGGTGGTGTCATCTGCATATCTGAGATTCTTGATATTTCTCCCAAGCAATCTGGATTCCAGCGTGTGCTTCCTCCAGCCCAGTGTTTCTCATGATGTACTCTGCATATAAGTTAAATAAGCAGGGTGACAATATACAGCCTTGACTTATTCCTTTTCCTATTTAGAACCAGTCTGTTGTTCCATGTCCAGTTCGAACTGTTTCTTCCTGACCTGCATACAGGTTTCTCAGAGACAGGTCAGGTGGTCTGGTATTCCATCTCTTTCAGAATTTTCCCAGTTTATTGTGATCCACACAGTCAAAGGCTTTGGCATAGTCAATAAGCAGAAATAGATGTCTTTTTTCTGGAACTCTCTTGCTTTTTCAATGATCCAGTGGATGTTGGCAGTTTGATCTCTGGTTTCTCTGCATTTTTTTAAATCCCTCTTGAACATTTGGAAGTTCACAGTTCATGTGAACTTGGAGAATTTTGAGCATTACTTTACTAGTGTGTGAGATGAGTGCAATTGTGCAGCAGCTTGAATATTCTTTGTCATTGCCTTTCTTTGGGATTAGAATGAAAACTGACCTAATGACTAGGTGTTTTCAATTGCATATGCTGAAAGAACTGGCTGTGCAGTTTTGATGAAAAAAAATTATTTTAACCTATTTTCTCTGAAGTGCAAGGCATATCGTGGCCATCCCTGAATCATAAAGTCACCTTTTCTTTATGTAGTCATAGTTTCATGCCTAAATTATAGGCCAACTCATGCTCAAATTGACTCTGATGTCAGGGCAGATCAACTAATAAAAAGCTTGGATTGTCCCTCTGGAGGAAAGTGAGATCTTGGTCCACAAGAAGAATCTGAAGGGTTAAGGGAACTTGCAAGAGTGGGGAAAGCTTAGTCCATCCTACATGTACCAAAATCTTAAATAAGGCTTATTTACTTTACCGAAGTAAAAACACAGATGATGAAAACAATTATAAATCAATGAAAGGTAAAGAAACTCATAGTCTGTTATCAAAAATTGCATTCTAAGAAACTTTGTGCCTTAACCTAGAGAGGAGACTAAATTCCATCTGGTACCAGCTACCAGAAGACAAACAAACAAACAAACAATTATCAGTAAGCTTAAAAAAAGTATATTCCATATATCTTGAAGTAGCAGTATTTCTGCAAGGCATCAGTGTGAAACCATAGAGGACATGGTTAAAACCTGATTAAATAGAAATTGACAATGTAATCTGGTCACTGCTGCGACTTGAAATGCTTTAATATGATACTGAATTATAACTGACAGCATTTGACCAGGACATATCAGATTTTCACGGATGTCAGATAATTTCTAGGATATCTATATTAGGAACTGAAGGAATCTTTGAACCTAGGAAAGAAAACAACAGTCTCAAAGGCCCTTGCTGAATCATCTATCAGCAAGGAATGTCTTGCAAGGATCGCAAGTGAAGGGAAATACACGCGACTGCCTCTGCAACTTTGGTCCTCTGAGCAGATCTGAGGTCTCCCTTTGTATAAGCTAACCTGTTCCTTCCAAATAGAGTTTGCAACACAAAACAAGTGCCGCCTATTCTTCCCGAAGGAGGCTCTCTTTCCCACATCCTGCGAACACCTTTCCCAGCCTCCTGGAAAAGCGCTTCTTGCAGTTCCTTTCAGAAAATCCTATGGACGGAGAAGCCTGGTAGGCTGCAGTCCGTGGGGTCGCTGAGGGTCGGACACGACTGAGCGACTGCACTTTCATTTTCACTTCATGCATTGGAGAAGGCAATGCAACCCACTTACTGTTCTTGCCTGGAGAATCCCAGGGACGGGGGAGCCTAGTGGGCTACCGTCTATGGCGTCGCACAGAGTCGAACACACGACTGAAGCAACTTAGCAGCAGCAGCAGCAGCAGTTCCTTTCTTAGGGGGCAGTTATCCCTGAGATTGGGACCTGGAAAGGCAGAGCCACCTCCACACACACGTCTTTTCTGTCCCTTTCCTCTGGAGGAGAGCTCTAGTGAGCCTAGGTCTGTCAGGAAAATTCTTGGCTTTGACGGGATCCCACCCAGTGTGTGAACCTGCATACCCGACCTAGGGCCACAGGCACCTGTTTTGCTCGAGTGGGTCCTGGAGGGGTGCAGCATAGGAGCTTAAAAATCCATCCAATTTGTCTTTTTTTTTTTTACCTCGGAGAGAACGAGTTTGCTCCACCTCCACCCTTTGGCAGTGTGGGGGGAAGAGGGCACCACCCTCTCCCAAAGGGGACATAGGGCCTACCAGGAGAGAAAGGCCCCTTGAGGAGCTGAGCCCAGGTAGGCAGCCAGTGATGTCAAGCACACTCCCGCTGCTTGCTTCTTCATGGGCACTCCACGATCTGCTAGGAATGTCTTTGCAAGGATCTCAAAGGGAAGGGAGATACATGGCCCTGTCTCTGGAACTTCAGTCCTCTGAGCAGATCTGGAGGTCTTGAGTTGTATAAGCAAACCTGTTCCTTCCAAATAGAGGCTTGCAAACACACCCGGTGGTTGCCTCTTCTTCCCGAAGAAGTCTTTCTTTCCCCACATGCTGCGAACTCCCTGTCCCAACTCCAAGAATAGCGCTTCTTGCCATTCCTTTCTTAGAGGCAGTTATCCCTGAGCTTGGGCCGTAGGGAGTAGCCCCACACTCACAGGGAAAGGCAAAGACTCCTCCATACATCTCCTCTATCCCCTTTGCTCTGGAGGAGAGCTCTAGTGAGCCTAGGTCTTTCAGGAAAATTCTTGGCTTGGACAGGATCTCACCTGTTTGTGAACCTGCATACCCAACCAGGGCCACAGAGCACCTGTTTCAGTAAAGTGGGCCCTGAAAGGGTGCAGCCTAGCAAGAGCTTGAAAATCCATTCAATTGCTGTTTTGTACCTCTGACAGAGCGAGCTTGGCTCCCTTTGGCAGTGAGGAGAAAAGAGGCATGACACCCTCCCAAGGGGACATGGGGCCTACTTCGAGAGGAAAGGCCCCTTGTGGAGCTGAGGCCAGGAAGGCACACAGTCGTGTCAAACACACTCCATTGCTTTGCTTGGGGGCACTCCCGCTATCAGCTAGGAATGTCTTTGCAATGATCACAAAGGGAAGGGGAGATACAGGGCCCTGCTTCTGGACCTCCGGTGCTCTGAGCAAATCTCGAGGTCTCCCGTTGTTGGTCAAGGTCAAGGTCAAGTCTCAAGTTCAAGGTCAAGTTCAAGTTCTCAAGGTCCAAGTCAAGTTCAGTCAAGTTCAAGTTCAAGCTCAAGTTCAAGTCAAGGCAAGGTCAAGGTTCAAGTCAGTCAAGTCAAGGTCAAGGTCAAATTCAAGTTCAAGTGAAGTTCAAGGTCAAGGTCAAGTTAAGTTCAAGGTCAAGGTTCAAGTGGTCAAAGTTCAAGTTCAAGTTCAGTCAAGGTGTCAAGTTGAAGTTCAAGTTCAAGTTCAAGTTCAAGGTTCAAGTTCAAGTTCAAGTTCAAGTTCAAGTCAAGTTCAAGGTCAAGTTCCAAGTCAAGTTCAAGTTCAGTTCAAGCGTCAAGTTCAAGTTCAAGGTCAAGGTCAAGTTAAGTTGAAGTTGAAGTTCAAGTTTCAAGGTCAAGTTCAAGTTGAAGTTCAAGGTCAAGTTCAAGGTCAAGGTCAAGAGTCAAGTTCAAGGTTC
Source organism: Capra hircus (assembly GCF_001704415.2). Classification (NCBI taxonomy): domain Eukaryota; kingdom Metazoa; phylum Chordata; class Mammalia; order Artiodactyla; family Bovidae; genus Capra; species Capra hircus. The sequence continues at coordinate 350 of NW_017206326.1, read as the reverse complement.
AAGCCAAGTCAAGTTCAAGTCAAGTCAAGTCAAGGTCAAGTTCAAGTCAAGCAGGCAGGCAAGCCCAAGACCAAGGCAAGGCAACGGCAACGCCAAGGGCAAGGCCAAGGCCAGGCCAAGGCAAAGGCCAAGGCCACCAAAGCGACGCCCAAACCCCGTAAACGCCTGACAAAGGCAGAAGCCACTAGGCCCTGTGCAGAGGAAGCCACTGAAGGCAGCAAGGCCACAGAGCTCCCCGACTCCCATTCCACATGAAGATGTGAGGATAAGGGCCTCATCCAGCAAGACCCGCCCACCACCCCCAACCCGGCCCCCGCCCCCCCGCAGCACGCCCCTGAAACAACACTGTC
>NW_017206325.1:0-4929 GCF_001704415.2 Capra hircus | reverse complement strand
GCATTTTCCTTCCTTGGAGCCCTAACGCAGTACAGCCTAGCAACTGCTTGAAAATCCATCCTGTTGCTGTTTCTTCCCTCTGACAGAGCGAGCTTTGCTCCCATTTTGGGATTTCAGAAGCAAGGTGGTGGCCTGCAACTCCTTGCCTGGGGTCCATTGGAGGTGCAAGGTGCCCTCGACCAGGTGACCCCAGCATGACACCTGGCCCCTCAGACACACTCCGCAGCCTGCTTCCCCATGGGCAGGACTGCTCTCACCTAGGAATGTGTTTGCAAGGCCAGGAAACTGCAGGGAGACACAAGGCCCTGATTCTGCATTTGAGTCTGTTGGAACAGGCCTGCAGGTCTCTGTCTAACAAGCCCAAACACTTGCTGCAAGATACAGGCCTGAAAACACACTCTTGGGCTGCCTTTCCTTCCTCCAAGGAAGAGAGTTTTCTCAGCCTCCTGTGGGCTGAGAGCCACACAGGGCTGAAAAGCACTTGCTGGGAGATTATTTTCATTGGCCATGGCCCCTGAGGCCCTGTGCTCAGGGAGGGCTCCTCCCTCCAGGGAAAGTCAAAGGAAGCTCCAAACGGCTGTTCAATCATGTTTCTGAGAGAGTCATTGCCAAGGCAGGTTTCTAAGAAGTTCAAGGGTCCCCAAGGAGAGAGGGGTCTAGAATTCTCAAGGAGGAAGAAAGGACAAACTGTTTTCCCTCTACATTCCTTAGGATTATATAACAATCATGCATCCTTCTTGAGGACGGGTCTCTGGAAAAAACCTTCTGGCTAATCCTGTTATCTTAAAATGTCAATTATGGAGTAGGTCTAGTGAGTCTTTACAACCTCCAGACATTCTTTTGTTCGTTGTCATAACTTATTGGAGAGTATATAACTCCATTACTAACACTAGCAAGGGGGTACGCTTTCTGCCCCTTGTGATGTCTCTGTCAGAAGCTTTCTCTATCTCCTTTATCCTTTAATAAAACTCTATTGCACAAAAGCTCTGAGCAATCAAGCCTCGTCTTGGGCCCTGGATTGAATTCTTCTCCTCCATAAGCCAAGAATCCCAGCATCTTTTCGTGGTTCAGCAACAATATTTCATTTCCTCTGCAGGAGAGAGCTAGTGAGCTTAGGTCTGTCTGGAACATTCTTGATCCTGTGGGGAAAATATCCTGTGCACACATCTGGATACTGGGCCTAGAGGCCAAAATTTGCATTTCTTTCCCGGGGAGCCCTAACGTGGTGTGACTTAGCAACTGCTTGAAAATCCATCCCATTGCTGTTCCTCCTTCTGACAGAGCTAGCTTTGTTCCCTGCTTTGGGATGTCTCAACCGAAGGGCCGGTCCATAGCTACTCGCCTGGGGCCCATTGGATGTGCAAGGTGCCTCGACTAGGTGACCCTAGCATGGCACTCAGCCCGCTCAGACACACTCCCGAGGCTTCTTTCTCATGGGAAGCACTGCTCCAACCTAGGAATGTTGTCTGCAATGCTTGGAAAGTGCAGTGAGACACACAGCCCTGACTCTGCAATTGAGGCCCTCAGAGCAAGCCTGCAGCTCTGATGTCTGAGAAGCAAAACACTTGCTGCAAAGAGAGGCCTGAAAACCACTCTCTGTGGATGACTTTCCTTCCTCTAAGGATAGTTTTCCCAGTCTCCTGCTTCCTGAATGTCACACAGCTGGAATGCGCCTTGCTTTGGAGTCGTGATTCAGTGGCAATGACCCCTGAGGCCCTTTGCCCAGGGAGGGCTCCCACACTCACAGGCAAATCAAAGCAACTTCCAAGTGAGTCAGCTCTTCACATCAAGTGGCCAAAGTATTGAGTTTCAGGTTCAGTATTAGTCCTTCCAATGTATATTCAGACCTGATTTCCTTTAGGATGGAGTGGTTGCATCTCCTTGTAGTCTAAGCGACCTACAAGCATCTTCTCCAACACCACAGTTCAAAAGCATCCAATTTCAGCTGTCACTTTCTTTATAGTACATCTCTTCATATCCATCCATGACATATGGAAAAACCATAGCCTTGACTGGATGGATCTTTGTTGGCAAAGCAACGTCTCGCTTTTTAATATGCCTGTCTAGTTTGGTCATCACTTTTCTTCCAAGTCATAAATATGTTTTAAGTTCATGGAGGCAGCCATCACCTGCAGTGATTTCCAAGCCCCCCAAAATAGTCTGCTGCTGTTTTCAATGTTTTCCCATCTATTTGCCATGAAGTGATGAGACTGGATGCAATGATTTTTAGTTTCTGAATGCTGAGCTTTAAGCTAACTTTTTCACTCTCCTCTTTCACTTTCATCAGGAGACTCTTTAGTTCTTCTTCACTTTCTGCCATAAGGGTGGTGTCATCTGCATATCTGAGATTCTTGATATTTCTCCCAGCAATCTGGATTCCAGCGTGTGCTTCCTCCAGCCCAGTGTTTCTCATGATGTACTCTGCATATAAGTTAAATAAGCAGGGTGACAATATACAGCCTTGACATATTCCTTTTCCTATTTTAGAACCAGTCTGTTGTTCCATGTCCAGTTCGAACTGTTTTTTTCCTGACCTGCATACAGGTTTCTCAAGAGACAGGTCAGGTGGTCTGGTATTCCCATCTCTTTCAGAATTTTTTTCCCAGTTTATTGTGATCCACACAGTCAAAGGCTTTGGCATAGTCAATAAAGCAGAAATAGATGTTTTTTTTTTTCTGGAACTCTCTTGCTTTTCAATGATCCAGTGGATGTTGCAGTTTGATCTCTGGTTTCTCTGCATTTTTTTAAATCCCTCTTGAACATTTGGAAGTTCACAGTTCATGTGAACTTGGAGAATTTTGAGCATTACTTTACTAGTGTGTGAGATGAGTGCAATTGTGCAGCAGCTTGAATATTCTTTGTCATTGCCTTTCTTTGGGATTGGAATGAAAACTGACCTAATGAATAGATGTTTTCAATTGCATATGCTGAAAAACTGGCTGTGCAGTTTTGAAGAAAAAAAATCATTTTAAACCATTTTCTCTGAAGTGCAAGGCATATCATGGCCATCCTGAATCATAAAGTCACCTTTTCTTTATGTAGTCATAGTTTCATGCCTAAATTATAGGCCAAACTCGTGCTCAATTGACTCTGATGTCAGGGGCAGATCAACTAAAAAAGCTTGGATTGTCCCTCTGGAGGAAAGTGAGATCTTTGGTCCACGAGAAGAATCTGAAGGGTTAAGGGAACTTGCAAGAGTGGGAAAGCTTAGTCCATCCTACATGTACCAAAATCTTAAATAAGGCTTATTTACTTTACCGAAGTAAAAAAACAGATGATGAAAACAATTATAAATCAATGAAAGGTAAAGAAACTCATAGTCTGTTATCAAAAATTGCATTCTAAGAAAACTTTTGTTCTCTAACCTAGAGAGGAGACTAAATTCCATCTGGTACCAGCTTACCAGAAGACAAACAAACAAACAAACAAATTATCGGTAAGCTTAAAAAAAGTATATTCCATATATCTTGAAGTAGCAGTATTTCTGCAAAGGCATCAGTGTGAAACCATAGAGGACATGGTTAAAACCTGATTAAATAGAAATTGACAATGTAATCTGGTCACTGCTGCGACTTGAAATGCTTTAATATGATAACTGGAATTATAACTGACAGCATTTGACCAGGACATATCAGATTTTCACGGATGTCAGATAATTTCTAGGATATCTATATTAGGAACTGAAGGAATCTTTGAACCTAGGAAAGAAAACAACAGTCTCAAAGGCCCTTGCTGAATCATCTATCAGCAAGGAATGTCTTTGCAAGGATCGCAAAGTGAAGGGAAAATACACCACCTGCCTCTGCAACTTTGGTCCTCTGAGCAGATCTGGAGGTCTCCCTTTGTATAAGCTAACCTGTTCCTTCCAAATAGAGGTTTGCAACACAAACAAGTGGCGCCTATTCTTCCCGAAGGAGGCTCTCTTTCCCCACATCCTGCGAACTCCCTTTCCCAGCCTCCTGGAAAAGCGCTTCTTGCAGTTCCTTTCAGAAAATCCTATGGACGGAGAAGCCTGGTAGGCTGCAGTCCGTGGGGTCGCTGAGGGTCGGACACGACTGAGCGACTGCACTTTCATTTTCACTTTCATGCATTGGAGAAGGCAATGGCAACCCACTTACTGTTCTTGCCTGGAGAATCCAGGGACGGGGAGCCTAGTGGGCTACCGTCTATGGCGTCGCACAGAGTCGAACACGACTGAAGCAACTTAGCAGCAGCAGCAGCGCAGTTCCTTTCTTAGGGGCAGTTATCCCTGAGATTGGGACCTGGAAAGCAGAGCCACCTCCACAAACACATTTTCTGTCCCCTTTCCCTCTGGAGGAGAGCTCTAGTGAGCCTAGGTCTGTCAGGAAAATTCTTGCTTTGACGGGATCCACACCCGGTGTGTGAACCTGCATACCCGACCTAGGGGCCACAGGGCACCTGTTTTGCTCGAGCTCCACCTCCACCCTTTGGCAGTGTGGAGGCGAAGAGCGGCACCACCCTCTCCCCAAAGGGGACATAGGCCTACCAGGAGAGAAAGGCCCCCTTGAGGAGCTGGAGCCCAGGTAGGCAGCCAGTGATGTCAAGCACACTCCCGCTGCTTGCTTCTTTCATGGGCACTCCCACGATCTGCTAGGAATGTCTTTGCAAGGATCTCAAAGGGAAGGGGAGATACATGGCCCTCTGTCTCTGGAACTTCAGTCCTCTGAGCAGATCTGGAGGTCTTGAGTTGTATAAGCAAACCTGTTCCTTCCAAATAGAGCTTGCAAACACACCCCGGTGGTTGCCTCTTCTTCCCCGAAGAAGTCTTTCTTTCCCCACATGCTGCGAACTCCCTGTCCCAACTCCAAGAATAGCGCTTCTTGCCATTCCTTTCTTAGAGGCAGTTATCCCTGAGCTTGGGGCCGTAGGGACTAGCCCCCACTCACAGGAAAGGCAAAGACTCCTCCA
>NW_017206324.1:0-4929 GCF_001704415.2 Capra hircus | reverse complement strand
GAGTCCCCCAGATGTCTTAGTCCATTCCAGGGAAACCTGTTTTCCCTGCACTGCTTGACTTTCAAGCCGAGGATCGACTCACACCCACGTTGGCACGTGGGACAGCCCTGTGTGACAGCCTCGTGGGAAATGCTCGTGGGAAAGCCTCAAGCGAAAGTCACAGATCCCTTGATCCACGCCTATGGAAGCGTGACACTGCTGCTACACCTCGGGAGGAAAGCGCACGTGCATGCCCCCACTGGAGACGAGGACTGACTCCCCTGGGGAGACTCCAGAAATACCCCAAGATCCATGTCGCTCAGTTATCCACAACCTCAGGTTCCGGCACCGTCTCCACACAAGGTCTTAGTCCCCGGCATCGAAAGGAGAGGAATCCCGAGAGGCCCCCGAACAACTCGCATGGGGACTGGCCTTTCCTGAGGCCACCAGAGCGGGTCCCGGAGGTCCCCATCATAAGGCGAGAGCACCTGCCGCAACTCGAGGAAATTCAGGAGGTTCTCCCCTCCAGGCGAGATGAGGCCCATTTCCGCTGAGGCGTCTCGTGTCTAATCACACCTAACCTCTGGAACTTCCAAAGGGTCCTTCACACCCTTGCTGCAACTCAAGAAGTTCCCGACAAACCCGTCTCCACTCCAGAGGAAGCACGAGAGTCCCACCCACATCCAGAGGAGCCCCGTTTCCTCCTCATAGCTCGAGAGGAGGGATCCTTTCCCTGCGTGTTCGGGAAAGAATTCCCGGCGTTCTCGTCGCATCTCAAGAGGAGGCGCTCTCCACAGGAAAGGCGAGAGGAACTCCAGGGTCGTGCACCATTCCCAGAGTCCCCCAGATGTCTCAGTCCATTCCAGGGAAACCTCTTTTTCCTGCACTGCCTCGACGTTCAAGCCGAGGATCGACTCACACCACGGTGGCACGTGGGACAGCCCTGTGGGAAAGCCTCGTGGGAAAGCCTCATCGGAAAGCCTCGAGGGAAAGCCCCTGATCTTGATCCCGCGAAGGGAAGTGTGACACTGCTGCTACAGCTCGGGAGGAAAGCGCACATGCATGCCCCCACTAGAGACGAGCACTGACTCCCCTGGGGAGACTCCAGAAGTACCCCAAGATCCATGTCAGCACTGGAGAGGAATGCTCAGGTTCCGGCACCGACTCCACACAAGATCTTATGCCCCTGCATCGAGGGGAGAGGAATCCTGATAGCCCCCGAACAACTCTCATGGGGATTGGCCTTTCCTGAGTCCACCAGAGCGGGTCCCTCAGGTCCCGACGTAAGTCGAGAGCACCTGCCGCAACTCGAAAAATCCCAGGAGGTTCTCCCCTCCAGGCGAGATGAGGCCCATTTTCGCTCAGGCGTCTAGAGTCTAATCACACCTAACATCTGGAACTTCCAAAGGGTCCTTCACACCCTTCCTGCAACTCAAGAAGTTCCCTGACATACCCGTCTCCACTCGAGAGGAAGCACGAGAGTTCTGCCCACATCCAGAGGAGCCCCGTTTCCTACTCTTGCTCGAGAGAAAATGATCCTGTCCCTGCGTGGTCGGGAAAGAATTCCCGGCGTTCCCTTCGCATCTCAAGAGGAGGCGCTCTCCACAGGAAAGGCAAGAGGACCTCCAGGGTCGTGCCACCATTCCCAGAGTCCCCAGATGTCTCAGTCCATTCCAGGGAAACCTGTTTTCCCTGCACTGCCGACTTTCAAGCCGAGGATCGACTCACACGACGGTGGCACGTGGGATAGCCCTGTGGGAAAGCCTCGTGGGAACGCCTCGTGGGAAAGCTCGAGGGAAAGCCACAGATCCCTTGATATATGCGAAGGGAAGAGTGACACTGCTGCTACAGCTCGAGAGGAAAGCGCACGTGCAGGCCCCCCACTAGAGACGAGGACTGACTCCCTTGGGAGACTCCAGACGTACCCCAAGATCCATATCAGCACTGGAGAGGAAACCTCAGGTTCCGGCACCGACTCCAACAAAGGTCTTAGTCCCCGGCATCGACGGGAGAGGAATCCGAGTGGCCCCCGTGCAACTCGCATGGGGACTTGCCCTTTACTGAGGCCACGAGAGCGGGTCCCTGAGGTCCCCGTCGTAAGTCGAGAGCACCTGCCGCAACTCGAGAAAATCCAGGAGGTTCTCCCCTGCAGGCGAGATGAGGCCCATTTCCGCTAAGGCGTCTCGAGGCTAATCACACCTAACCTCTGGAACTTCCAAAGGGTCCTTCACACCCTTGCTTCAACTCAAGAAGTTCACCGACATACCCGACTCCACTCGAGAGAAGCACCATAGTTCCGCCATATCCAGAGGTGCCCCCGTTTCCGCCTCATAGCTCGAGAGGAGGGATCCTGTCCCTGCGTGGTAGGGAAAAAATTCCCGGTATTCCCGTCGCATCCCAAGAAGAGGCGCTCTCCGCAGGAAAGGCGAGAGGAACTCCAGGGTCGTGCCACCATTCCCAGAGTCCCAGATGTCTCAGTCCATTCCAGGGAAACGTGTTTTCCCTGCACAGCCTCGACTTTGAAGCTGAGGATCGACTCACACCACGGTGGCAAGAGGGACAGCCCTGTGGGAAAGCCTCGTGGAAAAGCCTCGAGGGAAACAAGAAACCCCTTGATCAACCCAACGGGAAAATTGACTCTGCTCCTAATGCTCGGGAGAAAAGCGCACGTGCATGCCCCCATTGGAGACGAAGATGACTCCCCTGTGGAAACTCCAGTAGTACCCCAAGATCCATGTCAGCACTGGAGAGGAAACCTCAGGTTCGGGCACCGACTCCAAACAAGGTCTTAGACCCGTCATCGACCGGAGAGGAATCCCGAGAGGCCCCTTAGCAACTCGCAAGTGGACTGGCATTTCCTGAGCGGACCAGAGCGGGTTACATAAGTCCTGGTCGTAACTGGAGAGCACCTGCTGAAACTCGAGAAAATCCAGGAGGTTCTCCCCTGCAGGCGAGATGAGGCCCATTTCTGCTGAGGCGTCTCGAGTCTAATCACACCTAACCTCTGGAACTTCCAAAGGGTCCTTCACACCTTGCTGCAACTCAAGAAGTTCCCGACATACCCGTCTCCACACGAGAGGAAGCACCAGAGACCCCGCCCACATCCAGAGGAGCCCCGTTTCCGCCTCCTAGCTCGAGAGGAGGGATCCTTTCCCTGCGTAGTCAGGAAAGAATTCCTGGCGTTCCTGGCGCATCTCAAGAGGAGGCGCTCTCCACAGGAAAGGCGAGAGGAACTCCAGGGTCGTGCCACCATTCCCAGAGTCCCCCAGATGTCTCAGTCCATTCCAGGGAAACCTGATTTCCCTGCACTGCTCGAATTTCTAGCCGAGGATCGACTCACCCCACGATGGCACGTGGACAGCCCTGTGGGAAAGCCTCGTGGGAAAGCCACGAGGGAAAGCCACAGATCCCTTGATCCAAGCGAAGGGAAGCGTGACAGTTCTGCTACAGCTCGAGAGGAAAGCGAACGTGCATGCCCCCACTCGAGACGAGGACTGACTCCCCTGGGGAGACTCCAGAAGTACCGCAAGATGCATGTCAGCACTGGAGAGGAATCCTCAGGTTCCGCACCGACTCCACACAAGGTCTTAGGCCCCGACGTCGAAGGGAGAGGAATCCCGAGAGGCCCCCGAGCAACTCGCATGGGGACTGGCCTTTCCTGAGGCCACCAGAGCGGGTCCCTGAGGTCCCCGTCGTAAGTCAAGAGCACCTGCCGCAACTCGAGAAAATCCAGGAGGTTCTCCCCTCCAGGCGAGATGAGGCCATTTCCGCTCAGGCGTCTCGAGGCTAATCACACCTAACCCCTGGAACTTCCAAAGGGTCCTTCACACCCTTGCTACAACTCTAGAAGTTCCCCAACATACCTGACTCCACTCGAGAGGAAGCACGAGAGTCCCGCCCACATCCAGAGGAGCTCCGTTTCCGCCTCGTACCTCGCGGTCAGGTATCCTTTCCCTGTATGTTCCGGAAAGAATTCCGGTGTTTCCCGTCGCATCTCATGAGGAGGCGCTCTCCACAGGAAAGGCGAGAGAAACTCCAGTGTCGTGCCATCATCCAAGAGTCCCCCAGATATCTCAGTGTGCCGGGGTCCAGCCCGCGCTGGATCCAGGGAATTCGATGGATGGACGGCGTTGACGTGGAAAGTCTTGTGTATTTATTAATGTAAGATGAGATTAAGAAATTATAGGGGTAGTAAGAAGATTAACTGGAGGAAAAAAGGCTGAATAGCTAGGTTTACAAGGAAGGCCAATAAAATTCCCGACAAGGAATTTTTCTGGCGGACTCTGGAATGGTGGCACGACCCTCGAGTTCCTCTTGCCTTTCCTGTGGAGAGCGCCTCTTCTTGAGATGCGCTGGGAACGCCGGGAATTCTTTCCCGACCACGCAGGGAAAGGATCCTCCTCTCGAGCTAGGAGGCGGAAACGGGGCTACTCTGGATGTGGGCGGACTCTCGTGCTCCTCTCGAGTGGAGACGGGTATGTCGGGAACTTCTTGAGTTGCAGCAAGGGTGAAGAACTTTGTAAGTTCCATAGGTTAGATGTGATTGGCCTCAAAGACGCCTCAGCGGAAATGGGCCTCATCTCGCCTGGAGGGGAGAACCTCGTGGATTTTCTTTGGGTTGCGGCAGGTGCTCTCGACTTCCGACTGGGACCTCAGAGACCCGCTCTGCTGGCCCTCAGGAAAGGACAGTCCCATGCGAGTTGTTCGGGGCCTCTCGGGATTCCCTCTCCTTGATGCCGGGCTAAGACCTCGTGTGGAGTCGGTCCCCGGAGCCTGAGGATTACTCTCCAGTGCTGACATGGAACTTGGGGTACTTCTGGAGTCTCCCAGCGGAGTCAGTCCTCGTCTCTTAGTGGGGCATGCACGTGCGCTTTCCTCCCGAGCTGTAGCAGCAGTGTCGCGCTTCCCTTCCATGGATCAAGGGATCTGTGGCTTTCCATTCCGCTCCCA
>NW_017206323.1:0-4929 GCF_001704415.2 Capra hircus | reverse complement strand
TGTCCAGGCCCGCTGCATCCAGGGAATTCGGCGGATGGACGGCGTTGACGTGAAAAGTCTTGTGTATTTATTAATGTAAGATTAGATTAAGAAATTATAGGGTAGTAAGAAGATTAACTGGAGGAAAAAGGCTGAATAGGTAGGATTACCGTGGAAGGCCAATAAAATTCCCGACAAGGAATTTTCTGGCGGACTCTGGGAATGGTGGCGACCCTCGAGTTCATCTTGCCTTTCCTGTGGAGAGCGCCTGAGATGCGCGGGAGAGGGAGATTTCTTTCCCGACCACGCAGGGAAAGGATCCCTCCTCTGGATCTATCAGGCGGAAACGGGGCTCTTCTGGATGTGGGCGGGACTCTGGTGCTTCCTCTCGAGTGGAGACGGGTATGTCGGGAACTTCATGAGTTGCAGCAAGGGTGTGAAGGACCCTTTGGAAGTTCCAGAGGTTAGGTGTGATTAGCCTCGAGACGCCTCAGCGGAAATGGGTCTCATCTCGCCTGGAGGGAAACCTCCTGGATTTTCTCGAGTTGCGGCAGGTGCTCTCGACTTACGACGGGGACCTCATGGACCCTCTGTGGTGGCCTCAGGAAAGGCCAGTCCCATGCGAGTTGCTCGGGGCCTCTCGGGATTCCTCTCCCGTCGATGCCGGGGACTAAGACCTTGTGTGGAGTCGGTGCGGGAACCTGAGGTTTCCTCTCCAGTACTGACATGGAGCTTGGGGGTACTTCTGGAGTCTCCCCCAGGGGAGTCAGTCCTCATCTCGAGTGGTGGCATGCACGTGCGCTTTCCTCCCGAGCTGTAGCAGCGGTGTCACGCTTCCCTTCGTGTGGATCAAGGGATCTGTGGCTTTCCCTCGAGCTTTCCCACGAGGCTTTCCCACAAGGCTTTCGCACAGGGCTGTCCCACGTGCCACCCTGGTGTGAGTCCATCCTCGGCTTGAAAGTCGAGGCAGTGCAGGGAAAACAGTTTTCCCTGGAATGGACTGAGACATCTGGGGTCTCTGGGAATGGTGACACGACCCTGGAGTTCCTCTCGCCTTTCTTGTGGAGAGCGAATCCACTTGACATGCGACGGGAACGCCGGAATTCTTTTCCGACCACGCAGGGTTCGTATCCCTCCTCTGGAGCTCTGAGGCGGAAACAGGGCTCCTCTGGATTAGGGCGGGACTCTCGTGCTTCCTCTCGAGTGGAGACGGGTATGTTGGGGAACTTCTTGAGTTGCAGCAAGGGTGTGAAGGACCCTTTGGAAGTTCCAGAGGTTAGGTGTGATTAGCCTCGATACGCCTCAGGGGAAATGGGCCTCATCTCGCCTGGAGGGGAGAACCTCCTGGATTTCCTCGAGTTGCGGCAGGTGCTCTTGACGTACGACGGGACCTCAGGGACCCGCTCTGGTGGCCTCAGGAAAGGCCAGTCCCCTTGCGAGTTGCTCGGGGCCTCTCGGGATTCCTCTACGTCGATGACGGAGCCTAAGATCTTGTGTGAAGTTGGTGCCGGAACCTGAGGATTCCTCTCCAGTGCTGACATGGATCTTGGGGTACATCTGGAGTCTCCCCAGGGGAGTCAGTCCTCGTCTCGAGTGGGGGCATGCACGTGCGCTTTCCTCCCGAGCAGCAGCAGCAGTGTCACGCATCCCTTCGTGTGGATCAAGGGATCTGTTGCTTTCCCTCGAGGCTTTCCCACGAGGCTTTCCCAGGAGGCTTTCGCACAGGCTGTCCAACGGGGCCGTGGTGTGAGTCGATCCTCTGCTTGAAAGTCGAAACTGTGCAGGGAAAACAGTTTTCCCTGGAATGGACTTAGACATCTGGAGGACTCTGGGAATGGTGGCATGACCCTGGAGTTCCTCTCGCCTTTCCGCGTGGAGAGTGCCTCCTCTTGAGATTCGACGGGAACGCCGGGAATTCTTTCCCGACCACGCAGGGAAAGGATCGCTCCTCTCGAGCTAGGAGGCGGAAACGGGGCTCCTCTGGATATGGGCGGGACATTCGTGCTTCCTCTCGAGTGGAGACGGGTATGTAGGGGAACTTCCTGAGTTGCAGCAAGGGTGTGAAGGACCCTTTGGAAGTTCCAGAGGTTAGGTGTGATTAGCCTTGAGACGCCTCAGTGGAAATCGGCCTCATCTCTCCTGGAGGGGAGAACCTCCTGGATTTTCTCGAGTTGCGGCAGGTGCTCTCGACTTAGGTCGGGGACCTCAGAGACCCGCTCTGGTGGCCTCAGGAAAGGCCAGTCCCATGCGAGTTGCTCGTGGCCCTTTGGTATTCCTCTCCCTTCGATGGCGGGTCCTAAGACCTTGTGTGGAGTCGGTGCCGGAACCTTAAGATTCCTCTCCCGTGCTGACATGGATCTTGGGGTACTTCTGGAGTCTCCCCAGGGGAGTCAGTACTCGTCTCCATTGGGGCATGCAGGTGCCAATTCCTCCCGAGCTGTAGCGGGAGTGTCACGTTTCCCTTCGGTGGATCAAGGGATCTGGGCTTTCCCTCGAAGCCTTCCCTCGAGGCTTTCCCACGAGGCTTTCCCACTGGTCTGTCCCACGTACCACCGTTGTGTGAGTCGATCCTCGGCTTGAAAGTCGAGGCAGTGCAGGGAAAACAGGTTTCCCTGGAATGGACGCAGATATCTGGGGGACTCTGGAATGGTGGCACGACCCTGGAGTTCCTCTCGCCTTTCCTGTGGAGAGCGCCTCCTCTTGAGATGAGATGGGAACGCCGGGAATTCTTTGCCGACCACGCAGGGAAAGGATCCCTCCTCTCGAGCTAGGAGGCGGAAACGGGGCTGCTCTGGATGTGGGCGGGACTCTCGTGCTTCCTCTCGAGTGGAGACGGGAATGTCGGGGAACTTCTTGAGTTACAGCAAGGGTGTGAAGGACCCTATGGAAGTTCAAGAGGTTAGCTGTGATTACTCTCGAGACGCCTCAGCGGAAATGGGCCTCATCTCGCTTGGAGGGAGAACCTCCTGGATTTTCTCGAGTTGCGGCAGGTGCTCTCGACTTACGACGGGGATCTCAGGGACCCGCTCTGGTGGCCTCAGGAAAGTCCAGTCCCCATGCGAGTTGCTCGGGGGCCTCTCGGGATTCCTCTCCCGTCGATGCGGGGGCCTAAGACATTGTGCGGTGTCTGAGCCGGAACCTGAGGATTCTCTCCAGTGCCGACATCGACCTTGGGGTACTTCTTGAGTCTCCCCATGGGCGTCAGTCCTCGTCTCCAGTGGGGTCATGCACGTGCGCTTTCCTTCTGAGCTGTATCAGCAGTGTCACTCTTCCCTTCGTGTGGATCAAGGGATCTGTGGCTTTCCGAGGCTTTCCGAGGCTTTCCCACGAGGCTTTCCCACAGGGCTGTCCCACGTGCCACCGTGGTGTGAGTCGATCCTCGGCTTGAAAGTCGAGGCAGTGCAGGGAAAACAGGTTTCCCTGGAATGGACTGAGACATCTGGAGGACTCTGGGAATGGTGGCACGACCCTGGAGTTCCTCTCGCCTTTCCTGTGGAAAACACCTCCTCTTGAGATGCGACGGGAACTCCGGGAATTCTTTCCCGAACACGCAGGGAAAGAATCCCTCCTCTCTAGCTAGGAGGCGGAAACGGGTCTCCTCTGGATGTGGGCGGTACTCTCGTGCTTCCTCTCGAGTGGAGACGGGTATGTCGGGGAAATTCTTGAGTTGCAGCAAGGGTGTGAAGGACCCTTTGGAAGTTCCAGAGTTTAGGTGTGATTAGACTCGAGACGCCTCAGTGGAATTGGGCCTCATCTCGCCTGAAGGGGAGAACCTCCTGGATTTTCTCGAGTTGCGACAGGTGCTCTCGACTTACGAAGGGGACCTCAGGGACCCGCTCTGGTGGCCTCAGGAAAGGCCAGTCCCCATGCGAGTTGCTCGGGGGCCTCTCGGGATTCCTCTCCCGTCGATGCCGGTGCGTAAATTTTGTGTGGAGTCGGTGCCACAACCTGAGGATTCCTCTCCATTGCTGACATGGATCTTGGGTACTTCTGGAGTATCCCCAGGGAATTCAGTACTCGTCTCGAGTGGGGGCATGCACGTGTGCCTTCCTCCGAGCTGTAGCAGCAGTGTCATGCTTTCCATGGAGTGGATCAAGGGATCTGTGGCTTTCCCCGACGCTTTCCCACGAGGCTTTCCACGAGGCTTTGCCACAGGGCTGTCCCACGTGCCACCGTGGTGTGAGTCGATCCTCGGCTTGAAAGTCTAGGCAGCGCATGGAAAACAGGTTTCCCTGAAATGGACTGAGACATCTGGGGGACTCTGGGAATGGTGGCAGGACCCTGGAGTTTCTCTCGCCTTTCCTGTGGAGAGCGCCTCCTCTTGAGTTGTGACGGGAACGCCGGAATTCTTCCCCGACCACGAAGGGAAAGGATCCCTCCTCTGGAGCTAGGAGGCGGAAACGGGTTCCTCTGGTGGTGGGGAGAACTCTCGTGCTTCCCCTCGAGTGGAGACGGGTATGCGGGGAACTTGTTGAGTTGCAGCAAGGGTGTGAAGGACCCTTTGGGAGTCCCAGAGGTTAGGTGTTAGCCTCGAGACGCCTCAGCGGAAATGGGCCTCATCTCGCCCTGGAGGGGAGAACCTCCTGGATTTTCTCGAGTTGGCGGCAGGTGCTCTCGACTTCTGACGGGGACCTCAGGGACCTGCTCCGGTGGCCTCAGGAAAGGCCAGTCCCATGCGAGTTGCTCAGGGGCCTCTCGGGATTCCTCTCCCGTCGATGCAGGGGCCTAAGACCTGGTGTGGATTCGGTGCCGGAACGTGGCTTTCCTCTCCAGCGCTGACATGGATCTTGGGTACTTCTGGAGTCTCCCCAGGGGAGTCAGTCCTCGTCTCGAGTGGGGGCATGCACGTGCGCTTTCCTCCCCGAGTTGTAGCAGCAGTGTCACGCTTCCTTCGCGTGGATCAAGGGATCAGTGGCTTTCCCTCGAGGCTTTCCCCCGAGGCTTTCCCAC
>NW_017206322.1:0-4930 GCF_001704415.2 Capra hircus | reverse complement strand
GTCCGCTTCCCTTCGATTGGATCAAGGGATCTGTGGCTTTCCCTCGAGGCTTTCCAATGGGTTTTCCCACCAGGCTTTCCCACCAGGCTTTCCCACAGGGCTGTCCCACGTGCCACCGTGATGTGAGTCGATCCTCGGCTTGAACGTTGAGGCAGTGCAGGGAAAACAGGTTTCCCTGGAATGGACTGAGACATCTGGAAGGCTCTGGGAATGGTGGCACGACCCTGGAGTTCCTCTTCCTTTCCTGTGGAGAGCGCCTCCTCTTGAGATGCGACGGGAAACCCGGAAATTCTTTCCGACCACGCAGGGAAAGATCCTTCTCTCGAGCTATGAGGCGGAAACGGGGCTCCTCTGGATGTGGGCGGGACTCTCGTGCTTCCACTCGAGTGGAGACGGGTATGTCGGGGGAACTTCTTGAGTTGCAGCAAGGGTGTGAAGGACCCTTTGGAAGTTCCAGAGGTTAGGTGTGAGTAGCCTCGAGACACCTCAGCGGAAATGGGCCTCATCTCGCCTGGAGGGGAGAACCTCCTGGATTTTCTCGAGTTGCGGCAGGTGCTCTCCACTTACGATGGGGATCTCAGGGACCCACTTTGGTGGCCTTAGGAAAGGCCAGTCCCCATGCGAATTGCTCGGGGCCTCTCGGGATTCCTCTCCCGTCCATGCCGGAGCCTAAGACCTTGTGTGGAGTCGGTGCCGGAACCTGAGGATTCCTCTCCAGTGCTGACATGGAACTTGAGGTACTTCTGGAGTCTCCCCAGGGGAGTCAGTCCTCGTCTCGAGTGGGGGCATGCACGTGCGCTTTCCTCCCGAGCTGTAGCAGCAGTGTCACGCTTCCCTTCGCTTGGATCAAGGGATCTGTGGCTTTTCCTCGAGGCTTTCCCATGAGGCTTTCCCACGAGGCTTTCCCACAGGGTTGTCCCACGTGCCACCATGGTGTGAGTCGATCCTCGGCTTGAAAGTCGAGGCAGTGCAGGGAAAACAGGTTTCCCTGTAATAGACTGAGACATCTGGGGGACTCTGGGAATGTTGGCATGACCCTGGAGTTCCTCTCGGCTTTCCTGTGGAGAGCGCCTCCTCTTGAGATGCGACGGAACCGCCGGGAATTCTTTCCCGACGACGCAGGGAAAGGAACCGTCTTCTCGAGCTAGGAGGCGGAAACGGGGCTCCTCTGGATTGGGCGAGACTCTCGTGCTTCCTCTTGATGGGAGACGGGTATGTCGGGGAACTTCTTGAGTTGCAGCAAGGGTGTGAAGGACCCTTTGGAAGTTCCAGAGGTTAGGTGTGATTAGCCTGGGGAAGCCTCAGAGGAAATGGGCCTCATCTCCCCTGGAGGGGAGAACCTCCTGCAGTATCTCGAGTTGGCGCAGGTGTTCTGGCGTTACGACGGGGACCTCAGGGACCCGCTCTGGTGGCCTCAGGAAAGGCCAGTCCCCATGCGAGTTGCTCGGGGCCTCTCGGGATTCCTCTCCCGTCGATGCCGGGGCCTACGACCTTGTGTGGAGTCGGTGCCGGAACCTGAGGATTCCTCTCCAGTGCTGACATGGATCTTGGGGTACTTCTGGAGTCTTCACAGGGGAGTCAGTCCTCGTCCCGAGTAAGGGCATGCACACGTGAACTTTCCTCCCGAGCTGTAGCAGCAGTGTCACGCTCCCCGTCGCGTGGATCAAGGGATCTGTGGCTTTCCCTCGAGGGTTTCCGACGAGACTTTCCCAGGAGGATTTCCCACAGGGCTGTCCCACGTGCCACCGTCGTGTGAGTCAATCCTCGGCTTGAAAGTCGAGGCAGTGCAGGGAAAACAGGTTTCCCTGGAATGGCCTGAGACATCTGGGGGACTCTTGGAATGGTGGAACGACCCTGGAGTTCCTCACGCCTTTCCTGTGTAAAGCGTCCCCTTTTGAGATGCAACGGGAACGCCGAGAATTCTTTTCCGAACACGCAGGGAAAGGATCCCTCCTCTCGAGCTATGAGGCGGAAACGGGGCTCCTCTGGATGTGGGCGGGACTCTCGTGCTTCCTCTCGAGTGGAGACGGGTATGTCGGGGATCTTCTTGCGTTGCAGCAAGGGTGTGAAGGTCGTTTTGGAAGTTCCAGAGTTTAGGTGTGATTAGCCTCAGAGGAAATGGGCCTCATCTCGCCTGAAGAGGAGAACCTCCTGGAATTTCTCGAGTTGCGGCAGGTGCTCTCGACTTACGACGGGGTCCTCAGGGACCCGCTCTGGTGGCCTCAGGAAAGGCCAGTCCCCATGCGAGTTGCTCGGGGGCCTCTCGGATTTCTCTCCCGTCGATGCCGGGGCCTAAGACCTTGTGTGGAGTCGGTGCCGGAACTGAGGATTCCTCTCCAGTGCTGACATAGATCTTGGGGTACTTCTGGAGTCTCCCCAGGGGAGTCAGTCCTCGTCTCGAGTGGGGGCATGCAGGTGCGCTTTCCTCCTGAGCTGTAGCAGCAGTGTCACGCTTCTCTTCGCATGGATCAAGGGATCTGTGGCTTTCCCTCAAGGATTTCCCAAAGGGCTGTCCCACGTGCCACCGTGGTGTGAGTGGATCCTCGTCCTGAAAATTCGAGGCAGTGTAGGGAAACAGGTTTCCCTGGAATGGACTGAGACATCTGGGGGACTCTGGGAATTGTGGCACGACCCTGGAGTTCCGCTCGCCTTTCCTGTGGAGAGTGCCTCCTCTTGAGATGCGACGGGAACGCCGGGAATTTTTTCCCGACCAATCAGGCAAAGGATACCTCCTCTCGTGCTAGGAGGCGGAAACGGGGTTCCTCTAGATGTGGGCGGGACTCTCGTGCTTCCTCTCGAGTGAAGACGGGTATGTCGGCGAACTTCTTTAGTTTTAGCAAGTGTGTGAAGGGCCCTTTGGAAGTTCCAGAGGTTTGGTGTGATTAGCCTCGAGATGCCTCAGCGGAAAGGGCCTCATCTCGCCTGGAAGGGAGAACCTCCTGGATTTTCTCGAGTTGCGGCAGGTGCTCTCGACTTACAACGGGGACATCAGGATCCCCTCTGGTGGCCTCAGGAAAGGCAGGTCCCCATACGAGTTGCTCGGGGCCTCTCGGGATTCCTCTCCCCTCGATGCCGGGCCTAAGTCCTTGTGTGGAGTCTGTGCCGGAACCTGAGGATTCCTCTCCAGGGCTGACATGGATCTTGGGGTACTTCTGTAGTCTCCCCAGGGGAGTCAGTCCTGGTCTCGAGTGTGGACATGCAAGTGCGCTTTCCTCCCGAGCTGTAGCAGCAGTGTCACGCTTCCCTTCGCTTGGATCAAGGGATCTGTGGCTTTCCCTCAAGGCTTTCCCATTAGGCTTTCCCACCAGGCTTTCCCACCAGGCTTTCCAACGATGCTTTCCCCCAGTGATGTCCCACGTGCCACCGTGGTGTCAGTCGATCCTCGGTTTGAAAGTCGAAAGTGGCAGTGCCGGGGAAACAGGCTTCCCTGGAATGGACTGAGACATCTGGGGGACTCTGGGAAAGGTGGCACGACCCTGGAGTTCCTGTCGCCTTTCCTGTGGACAGCGCCTCCTCTTGAGATGCGACGGGAACGCCGGGAATTCTTTCCCGACCACGCAGCAAAAGGATCCCTCCTCTCGAACTTGGAGGCAGAAACGGGGCTCCTCTGGATGTGGGCGTGACTCTCGTGCTTCCTCTCGAGTGGAGACGGGTATGTTGGGGAACTTCTTGAGTTGCAGCAAGGGTGTGAAGGATCCTTTGGAATTCCAGAGGTTAGGTGTGTCTAGAGTCGAGACGCCTTAGCGGAAATGGGCCTCATCTCCCCTGGAGGGGAGAATCTCCTGGATTTTTTTCGAGTTGCGGTACGTGCTCTCGCCTTACGACGGGGACCGCTGGGACCCGCTCTGGTGGCCTCAGGAAAGGCCAGTCCCCTTGCGAGTTGCTCGGGGGCCTCTCGGGATTCCTCTCCCGTCGATGCCAGGGCCTAAGACCTTGTGTGGAGTCGGTGCCTGCCGGGGGTCCAGCCCCGGTGGATCCAGGGAATTCGAAGGGTGGACGGCGTTGGCGTGGAAAGACTTGTTTGTTTATTAATGTAAGATTAGATTAAGAAACTATAGTGTAGTAAGAAGATTAAGTGGAGGAAGAGGGCTGAATAGCTTGGTTTACGCGGAAGGCCAATAAAATTCCAGACAAGGAATTTGCACCATCTACGTTGGGCCACCGGCTCACGCTTGAATATCTAAGGGTGCCTCGCCTTAAGCTCCCTTTCGTGCGGGTCTTAACAGCCGGGGCAAGTAAGTAGACCTGGCGAGCCTCCGCGCCCCAGATGGAGATTCAGCCTGAAGTTAAAGTAAAAGAGCAGAGAGAGGGAAGGGGGAGAGAAGAAGAGAGAGAGAGAGACATGGGGGGAGCCAGAGTCCCAAGAAACAGGCCGAGAGACTAGTTCGAGAAAACTGCCCCCATCCTTTATTGTTCAGAAGGCCTTTTATACTTTTGATAAAACACGGAGATCAATGGGTAACACAAAATTATGTAGCGTTCACAACCCAGATTCTTTCCGTATATCAGTTTGTATACAAAAGGTCTCAGGTGATTTACATTATCTTTTTGGCCAAGAGTCTTGTTAACACTTTTTGGCTCTCTTCCTTAATGAATGTTAATTTTGTTTCCCCTGAAGTGTTTTTTTTTTAATCTGCATCTCCTTAAAGCATTAAAGTTACATCTCTATAGAACAAAGGTGCAGTGGATATAACAAAGAAGGTACTTAACTCAAAGATCTAATGTTTGCTAATACCAGGTCTACTACTTGTTTTTCTATATACCAAACATATATCTAAAAATAAAGGATATGAAAATTTGGCAGCAAGCATTGACCAAAAAAATGAAACCTTTAATCAGTCCTATTCTAAGATTTTGACTCCTCGCGAAGCTCCTACATTCCCTAGGGATGTTTTTAAGCTTCCTGTGCCTCCTGCGGTCAGGAGGCCTC
>NW_017206321.1:0-4930 GCF_001704415.2 Capra hircus | reverse complement strand
CGGAAAGAATTCCCGTTTTCCCGTCGCATCTCAAGAGGAGGCGCTCTCCACAGGAAAGGCAGAGGAACTCCAGGTCGTGTCACCATTCCCAGAGTCCCCCAGATGTCTCAGTCCATTCCAGGGAAACCTGTTTCCCTGCACTGCCTCCACTTTCAAGCCGAGGATCGACTCACACCACGGTGGCACGTGGACAGCCCTGTGGGGAAAGACTCGTGGGAAAGCCCCGTGGGAAAGCCTCATGGAAAGCCCCGAGGGAAAGCCACAGATCCCTTGATCCAAGCGAAGGGAAGCGTGACACTGCTACTAGAGCTCGAGAGGAAAGCGCACCTGCAGGCCCCACTCGAGACGAGGACTGACTCCCCTGGGGAGACTCAGAAGTACCCCAAAATCCATGTCAGCACTGGAGAGGAATTCTCAGGTTCCGGCACCGACGCCACACAAGGTCTTAAGCCAGCGTGACACTGCTGCTACAGCTCGAGAGGAAAGCTCACGTGCAGGCCCCCACTCGAGACGAGGACTGACTCCCCTGGGGAGACTCAGAAGTACCCCAAGATCCATGTCAGCACTGGAGAGGAATGCTCAGGTTCCGGCACCGACTCCACACAAAGTCTTAGGCCCCCGACTTCGACGGGAGAGGAATCCCCGAGAGGCCCCCCGAGCAAGTCGCATGGGGACTGGCCTTTCCAGAGGCCACCAGAGCGGGTCCCTGAGGTCCCGTCGTAAGTCGAGAGCACCTGCCGCAACTCGAGAAAATCCAGGAGGTTCTCCCCTCCAGGCGAGATGAGGCCCATTTCCGCTGAGGCGTCTCGAAGATATTCACACCTAACCTCCGGAACTTCCAAAGGGTCCTTCAGACCCTTTTTGCAACTCAAGAAGTTCCCCGACATACCCGTCTCCACTCGAGAGGAAACACGAGAGTTCTGCCCACATCCAGAGGAGCCCCGTTTCTGCCTCCTAGCTCGAGAGGAGGGATCCTTTCCCTGCGTGGTCGGGAAAGAATTCCCGGAGTTTTGGTCGCATCTCAAGAGGAGCGCTCTCCACAGGAAAGGCGAGAGGAACTCCAGGGTCCTGCCACCATTCCAGAGTCCCCAGATGTCTCAGTCCATTCCAGGAAACCTGTTTTCCCTGCACTGCGTCGACTTTAAAGCAGAGTATGACTCACACCACTGTGGCACGTGGACAGCCCTGTGGGAAAGCCTCGTGGGAAACCCTCGTGTAAAAGCCTCGAGCGAAAGCCACAGATCCCTTGATCCACGCGAAGGAAGCGTGACACTGCTGCTACAGCTCGGAGGAAAGCGCACGTGCATGCCCCCACTCGAGACGAGGACTGACTCCCCTGGGGAGATTCCAGAAGTACCCTAAGATACATGTCAGCACTGGAGAGGAATCCTCAGGTTCCGGAACTGTATCCAGACAAGGTCTCGGCCCCAGCATCGACTGGAGAGGAATCCGAGAGGCCCCGGAGCAACTCGCATGGGACTGGCCTTTCCTGAGGCCAGCAGAGCGGGTCCCTGAGGTCACCGTCGTAAGTCAAGAACACCTGCCGCAACTCGAGAAAATACAGGAGGTTCTCCCCTCCAGGCGAGATGAGGCCCAATTCCACTTAGGCGTCTCGAGGCAAATCACATCTAACATCTGGAACTTCCATAGGGTCCTTCACACCGTTGCTACAACTCAAGAAGTTCCCCGACATACCCGTCTCCACTCGAGAGGAGCACGAGAGTCCCACCACATCCAGAGGAGCCCCGTTTCCGCCTCCTAGCTCGAGAGGAGGGATCCTTTCCCTGCGTGGTCGGGAAAGAATTCCCGGTTTTCCCGTCGCATCTCAAGAGGAGGCGCTCTCCACAGGAAAGGCCAGAGGAACTCCAGGGTCGTGTCACCATTCCAGAGTCCCCAGATGTCTCAGTCCATTCCAGGGAAACCTGTTTTCCCTGCACTGCCTCCACTTTCAAGCCGAGGATCGACTCACACCACGGTGGCACGTGGACAGCCCTGTGGGAAAAGCCTCTGGAAAGCCCCGTGGAAAGCCTCAGGGAAACCGAGGGAAAGCCACAGATCCCTTGATCCAAGCGAAGGGAAGCGTGACACTGCTACTAGAGCTCGAGAGGAAAGCGCACCTGCAGGCCCCACTCGAGACGAGGACTGACTCCCCTGGGGAGACTCAGAAGTACCCCAAGATCCATGTCAGCACTGGAGAGGAATGCTCAGGTTCCGGCACCGACTCCACACAAGGTCTTAGGCCCCGACTTCGACGGGAGAGGAATCCCGAGAGGCCCCCGAGCAACTCGCATGGGGACTGGCCTTTCCTGAGGCCACCAGAGCGGGTCCCTGAGGTCCCCGTCGTAAGTCGAGAGCACCTGCCGCAACTCGAGAAAATCCAGGAGGTTCTCCCCTCCAGGCGAGATGAGGCCATTTCCGCAGAGGCGTCTCGAGGCTAATCACACCTAACATCTGGAACTTCCAAAGGGTCCTTCACACCCTTGCTGCAACTCAAGAAGTTCCCCGACATACCCGTCTCCACTAGAGAGGAAGCACCAGAGTTCTGCCCACATCCAGAGCAGCCCCGTTTCCGCCTCCTAGCTCGACGGAGGGATCCTTTCCCTGCGTGATCGGGGAAAGAATTCCGGCCTTCCTGTCGCATCTCAAGAGGAGGCGCTGAACACAGGAAAGGTGAGAGGAACTCCAGGGTCGTGCCACCATTCCCAGAGTCCCCCAGATGTCACAGTCCATTCCAGGGAAACCTGTCTTCCCTGCAATGCCTCGACTTTCAAGCCGAGGATCGACTCACACCACGGTGGCACGTGGAACAGCCCTGTGGGAAAGACTCGTGGGAAAGCCCCGTGGGAAAGCCTCATGGGAAAGCCCCGAGGGAAAGCCACAGATCCCTTGATCCAAGCGAAGGGAAGCGTGACACTGCTACTAGAGCTCGAGAGGAAAGCGCACTGCAGGCCCCCACTCGAGACGAGGACTGACTCCCCTGGGGAGACTCAGAAGTACCCCAAAATCCATGTCAGCACTGGAGAGGAATTCTCAGGTTCCGGCACCGACGCCACACAAGGTCTTAAGCCAGCGTGACACTGCTGCTACAGCTCGAGAGGAAAGCTCACGTGCAGGCCCCCACTCGAAACGAGGACTGACTCCCCCTGGGAGACTCAGAAGTACCCCAAGATCCATGTCAGCACTGGAGAGGAATGCTCAGGTTCCGGCACCGACTCCACACAAAGTCTTAGGCCCCGACTTCGACGGGAGAGGAATCCCGAGAGGCCCCGAGCAAGTCGCATGGGGACTGGCCTTTCCAGAGGCCACCAGAGCGGGTCCTGAGGTCCCCGTCGTAAGTCGAGAGCACCTGCCGCAACTCGAGAAAATCCAGGAGGTTCTCCCCTCCAGGCGAGATGAGGCCCATTTCCGCTGAGGCGTCTCGAAGATATTCACACCTAACCTCCGGAACTTCCAAAGGGTCCTTCAGACCCTTTTTGCAACTCAAGAAGTTCCCCGACATACCCGTCTCCACTCGAGAGGAAACACGAGAGTTCTGCCCACATCCAGAGGAGCCCCGTTTCTGCCTCCTAGCTCGAGAGGAGGGATCCTTTCCCTGCGTGGTCGGGAAAGAATTCCCGGAGTTGGTCGCATCTCAAGAGGAGGCGCTCTCCACAGGAAAGGCGAGAGGAACTCCAGGGTCCTGCCACCATTCCCAGAGTCCCCCAGATGTCTCAGTCCATTCCAGGGAAACCTGTTTTCCCTGCACTGCGTCGACTTTAAAGCAGAGTATTGACTCACACCACTGTGGCACGTGGGACAGCCCTGTGGGAAAGCCTCGTGGGAAACCCTCGTGTAAAAGCCTCGAGCGAAAGCCACAGATCCCTTGATCCACGCGAAGGGAAGCGTGACACTGCTGCTACAGCTCGGAGGGAAAGCGCACGTGCATGCCCCCACTCGAGACGAGGACTGACTCCCCTGGGGAGATTCCAGAAGTACCCTAAGATACATGTCAGCACTGGAGAGGAATCCTCAGGTTCCGGAACTGTATCCAGACAAGGTCTCAGGCCCAGCATCGACTGGAGAGGAATCCCGAGAGGCCCCGGAGCAACTCGCATGGGGACTGGCCTTTCCTGAGGCCAGCAGAGCGGGTCCCTGAGGTCACCGTCGTAAGTCAAGAACACCTGCCGCAACTCGAGAAAATACAGGAGGTTCTCCCCTCCAGGCGAGATGAGGCCCAATTCCACTTAGGCGTCTCGAGGCAAATCACATCTAACATCTGGAACTTCCATAGGGTCCTTCACACCGTTGCTACAACTCAAGAAGTTCCCCGACATACCCGTCTCCACTCGAGAGGAGCACGAGAGTCCCACCCACATCCAGAGGAGCCCCGTTTCCGCCTCCTAGCTCGAGAGGAGGGATCCTTTCCCTGCGTGGTCGGGAAAGAATTCCCGGTTTTCCCGTCGCATCTCAAGAGGAGGCGCTCTCCACAGGAAAGGCCAGAGGAACTCCAGGGTCGTGTCACCATTCCCAGAGTCCCCCAGATGTCTCAGTCCATTCCAGGGAAACCTGTTTTCCCTGCACTGCCTCCACTTTCAAGCCGAGGATCGACTCACACCACGGTGGCACGTGGGACAGCCCTGTGGGAAAGCCTCGTTGGAAAGCCCCGTGGGAAAGCCTCATGGGAAAGCCCCGAGGGAAAGCCACAGATCCCTTGATCCAAGCGAAGGGAAGCGTGACACTGCTACTAGAGCTCGAGAGGAAAGCGCACCTGCAGGCCCCACTCGAGACGAGGACTGACTCCCCTGGGGAGACTCAGAAGTACCCCAAGATCCATGTCAGCACTGGAGAGGAATGCTCAGGTTCCGGCACCGACTCCACACAAGGTCTTAGGCCCCGACTTCGACGGGAGAGGAATCCCGAGAGGCCCCGAGCAACTCGCATGGGGACTGGC
>NW_017206320.1:0-4931 GCF_001704415.2 Capra hircus | reverse complement strand
TGGGAGTTCCTCTCGCCTTTCCGGTGGAGAGCGCCTCCTCTTGAGATGCGACGGGAACGCCGGGAATTCTTTCCCGACCACGCAGGGAAAGGATCCCTCCGCTCGAGGTATGGAGGCGGAAACGGGGCTGCTCTGGATTTGGGCGGGACTCTCGTGCTTCCTCTCGAGTGGAGACGGGTATGTCGGGGAACTTCTTGAGTTGCAGCAAGGGTGTGAAGGACCCTTTGGAAGTTCGAGAGGTTAGGTGTGATTAGCCTCGAGACGCCTCAGCGAAATGGGCCTCATCTCGCCTGGAGGGAGAAAACCTCCTGGATTTTCTCTGTTGTTGCGGCAGGTGCTCTCGACTTACGACTGGGACCTCAGGGACCCGCTCTGGTGGCCTCAGGAAAAGGCCAGTCCCATGCAGTTGCTCGGGGCTCTCGGGATTCTCTCCCGTCGATGCCGGGCCCTGGGACCTTGTGTGGAGTCTGTGCCGGATCCTGAGGATTCCTTCTCCAGTGCTGACATGGATCTTGGGTACTCTGGAGTCTCCCCAGGGGAGTCATTCCTCTTCGCGAGTGGGGATATGCACGTGGGTTTTTCTCCCGAGCTGTAGCAGCAGTGTCACGCTTCCCTTCGCGTGGATCATGGATTTGTGGCTTTCCCTCGAGGCTTTCTCAGGAGACTTTCTCACGAGGCTTTCCCACAGGGCTGTCACACATGCCACCGTGGTGTGAGTCGATCCTCAGCTTGAAAGTCGAGGCAGTGCAGGGAAAAAAAGGTTTCCGTGGAATGGAATGAGACATCTGGGGAGTGTGGGAACGGTGGCCACAACCTGGAGTTCCTCCCCGTTTCAAGTGGAAGAGCGCCTCCTCTTGAGATGCGACGGAAACTCCGGGAATACTTTCCGACCACGCAGGGAAAAGGATCCCTCCTCTAGAGCTATGAGGCGGAAACGGGGCTCCTCTGTATGTGCGCGGGACTCTCGTCCTTCTTCTCGAGTGGAGTCGGGTATGACGGGGAACTTCTTGAGTTGCAGCAAGGGTGAAGGACCCTTGGGAAATTCCAGCGTTTAGGTGTGATTAGCCTCAAGAGCCTCATCGGAAAAGGGGCCTCATCTCGCCTGGAGGGGAGACCTCCTGGATTTTCTCGAGTTGCGGCAGGTGCTCTCGACTTACGACTGGGACCTCAGGGCCGCCTCTGGTGGCCTCAGGAAAGGCCAGTCCCCATGCGAGTTGCTCGGGGCCTCTCGGATTCCTCTCCCGTCGATGCCGGGGCCTAAGACCTTGTGTGGAATCAGTGCCGGAACCTGAGGATTCCTCTCCAGTGCTGACATGGATCTTGGGGGTACTTCTGGAGTCTCCCCAGGGGAGTCAGTCCTCGTCTCGAGTGGGGGCATGCACGTGCGCTTTCCTCTCGAGTTGTAGCAGCAGTGTCGCTTTCCTTCGCGTGGATCAAGGGATCTGTGGCTTTCCCTCGAGGCTTTCCCACGAGGGCTTTGCCCAGGGCTGTCCAACGTGCCACCCGTGGTGTGAGTCGATCTTCAGATTGAAAGTCGACGCAGTGCTGGGAAAACAGGTTTCCTGGAACGGACGGAGACATCTGGGGGACTCTGGGAATGGTGGCACGACCCTGGAGTTCCTATCGCCTTTCCTGTTGGAGAGCGCCTCCGCTTGAGATGCGACGGAAAGCCGGGAATTCTTTCCCGACCACGCAGGGAAAGGATCCCTCCCCTCGAGCTAGGAGGAGGAAACAGGGCTCCTCTGGATGTGGGCGGGATTCGTGCTTCCTCTCGAGTGGAGACGGGTATGTCGGGGAACTTCTTGAGTTGCGGCAAGGGTGTGAAGGAACCCTTTGGAAGTTCCAGAGGTTAGGTGTAATTAGCCTCGAGACGCCTCAGTGGAAATGGGCCTCATCTCGCCTGGAGGGGAGAACCTCCTGGATTTTCTAGAGTTGCGGCAGGTGCTCTCAACTTACGACGGGGACCTCAGGGACCCGCTCTGGTGGCCTCAGGAAAGGCCAGTCCCCATGCGAGTTGCTCGGGGGCCTCTCGGATTCCTCTCCCGTCGATGCCAGGGCCTAAGATCTGTGTGGAGTCGGTGCCGGAACCTGAGGATTCCTCTCCAGTGCTGACATGGATCTTGGGGTACTTCTGGAGTCTCCCCAGGGCAGTCAGTCCTCTACTCGAGTGGGGCATACACGTGCGCTTTCCTCCCGAGCTGTAGCAGCAGTGTCACGCTTCCTTCGCGTGTATCAACTGATCTGTGGCTTTCCCTCGAGGCTTTCGCAAGAGCTTTCCACGAGGCTTTCCCACAGGGCTGTCCCACGTGCCACTGTGGTGTGAGTCGATCCTCGGCTTGAAAGTCGAGGCAGTGCAGGGAATACAGGTTTCCCTGGAATGGACTGAGACATCTGGGGGACTCTGGGAATGGGGGCACGACTCTGGAGTTCCTCTCGTTTTTCCTCTGGAGAGCGCCTCCTCTTGATGTGGACGGGAAATGCCGCGAATTCTTTCCCGACCACGCAGGGAAAGGATCAAATCTCTCGAGCAATGAGGAGGAAACGGGGCTCCTCTGGATGTGGGCGGGACTCTCGTGCTTCCTCTCGAGTGGAGACGGGTATGTCGGGGAACTTCTTGAGTTGCAGCAAGGGTGTGAAGGACCCTTGGAAGTTCGAGAGGTTAGGTGTGATTAGCCTCGAGACGCCTCAGCAGAAATGGGCCTCATCTCGCCTGGAGGGGAGAAACCTCCTGGATTTTCTCGAGTTGCGGCAGGTGCTCTGACTTACGACGGGGACCTCAGGGACCCGCTCTGGTGGCCTCAGGAAAGGCCAGTCCCCATGCAGTTGCTCGGGGGCCTCTCGGGATTCCTCTCCCGTCGATGCCGGGCCCTGGGACCTTGTGTGGAGTCTGTGTCGGATCCTGAGGATTCCTCTCCAGTGCTGACATGGATCTTGGGTACTTCTGGAGTCTCCCAGGGGAGTCATTCCTCGTCGCGAGTGGAGATATGCACGTGGGTTTTCCACCGAGCTGTAGCAGCAGTGTCAAGCTTCCCTTCGCGTGGATCATGGGATCTGTGGCTTTCCCTCGAGGCTTTCTCAGGAGACTTTCCACGAGGCTTTCCCACAGGGCTGTCCCACATGCCACCGTGGTGTGAGTCGATCCTCAGCTTGAAAGTCGAGGCAGTGTAGGGAAAATGGTTTCTGTGGAATGGAATGAGACATCTGGGGGAGTGTGGGAACGGTGGCACGAACCTGGAGTTCCTCTCCCCGTTTCAAGTGGAGAGCGCCTCTCTTTTGAGATGCGACGGAAACGCCGGGAATACTTTCCAGACCACGCAAGGAAAGGATCCTCCTCTAGAGCTATGAGGCGGAAACGGGGCTCCTCTGTATGTGGGCGGGACTCTCGTCCTTCTTCTCGAGTGGAGTCGGGTATGACGGGGAACTTCTTGAGTTGCAGCAAGGGTGTGAAGGACCCGTGGGAAATTCCAGCGTTTAATTGTGATTAGCCTTGAGGAGCCTCATCGGAAAAGGCCTCATCTCGCCTGGAGGAGGGGAGAACCTAATGGATTTTCTCGAGTTGCGGCAGGTGCTCTCGACTTACGACTGGGACCTCAGGGACCCGCTCTGGTGGCCTCAGGAAAGGCCAGTCCTTGCTCGGGGCCTCTCGGGATTCCTCTCCCGTCGATGCCGGGGCCTAAGACCTTGTGTGGAATCAGTGCCGGAACCTGAGGATTCCTCTCCAGTGCTGACATGGATCTTGGGGTACTTCTGGAGTCTCCCCAGGGGAGTCAGTCCTCCTCTCGAGTGGGGGCATGCACGTGGGCTTTTCCTCTCGAGTTGTAGCAGCACTGTCGCGCTTCATTCGCGTGGATCAAGGGATCTGTGGCTTTCCCTCGAGGCTTTCCCACGAGGCTTTCCCACAGGGGCTGTCCAACGTGCCACCGTGGTGTGAGTCGATCTTCAGATTGAAAGTCGACGCAGTGCTGGGAAAACAGGTTTCCCCTGGAACGGACGGAGACATCTGGGGGACTCTGGGAATGGTGGCACGACCCTGGAGTTCCTATCGCCTTTCCTGTTGAGAGAGCCTCCTCTTGAGATGCGACGGAAAATGCCGGGAATTCTTTCCCGACCACGCAGGAAAGGATCCCTCCCCTCGAGCTAGGAGGAGGAAACAGGGCTCCTCTGGATGTGGGCGGGATTCTCGTGCTTCCTCTCGAGTGGAGACGGGTATGTCGGGGAACTTCTTGAGTTGCGCAAGGGTGTGAAGGACCCTTTGGAAGTTCCAGAGGTTAGGTGTAATTAGCCTCGAGACCCCTCAGTGGAAATGGGCCTCATCTCGCCTGGAGGGGAGAACCTCCTGGATTTTCTAGAGTTGCGGCAGGTGCTCTCAACTTACGACGGGGACCTCAGGGACCCGCTCTGGTGGCCTCAGGAAAGGCCAGTCCCCATGCGAGTTGCTCTGGGCCTCTCGGGATTCCTCTCCGTCGATGCCAGGGCCTAAGATCTTGTGTGGAGTCGGTGGGAACCTGAGGATTCCTCTCCAGTGCTGACATGGATCTTGGGTACTTCTGGAGTCTCCCCAGGGCAGTCAGTCCTCTACTCGAGTGGGGCATGCACGTGCGCTTTCCTCCCGAGCTGTAGCAGCAGTGTCACGCTTCCTTCGCGTGGATCAAGGATCTGTGGCTTTCCCTCGAGGCTTTCCAGAGGCTTTCCCACGAGGCTTTTCGACAGGGCTGTCCCACGTGCCACCGTGGTGTGAGTCGATCCTCGCTTGAAAAAGTCGAGGCAGTGCAGGGAAACAGGTTTCCCTGGAATGGACTGAGACATCTGGGGGACTCTGGGAATGGTGGCACGACCCCTGGAGTTCCTCTCGCCTTCCTGTAGAGCGAGAGCGCCTCCTCTTGATGTGGGACGGGAATGCCGCGAATTCTTTCCCGACCACGCAGGGAAAG
>NW_017206319.1:0-4931 GCF_001704415.2 Capra hircus | reverse complement strand
TCGAGAAAATCCAGGAGGTTCTCCCTCCAGGCGAGATGACGCCCATTTCCGCTGAGGCGTCTCGAGGATAATCACACCTAACATCTGGAACTTCCAAAGGGTCCTTCACACCCTTGCTGCAACTCAAGAAGTTCCCGACATACCCGTCTCCACTCGAGAGGAAGCATGAGAGTCCCGCCCATCCAGAGGAGCCCCGTATCCGCCTCCTAGCTCGAGAGGTGGGATCCTTTCCCTGCGTGTTCGGCAAAGAATTCCCGGCGTTCCAGTCGCCTCTCAAGAGGAGGCGCTCCACAGGAAAGGCGAGAGGAAAACCAGGGTCGTGCCACCATTCCCAGAGTCCCCCAGATGTCTCAGTCCATTCCAGGGAAACCTGTTTTCCCTGCACTGCCTCGATGTTGAAGCCGAGGATCGACTCACACACGGTGGCACGTGGACAGCCCTGTGGAAAAGCCTCGTGGGAAAGCCTCGAAGGAAAGCCAAATATCCCTTGATTCACGGGAAGGGAAGCATGACACTGCTGCTACAGCTCGGAGGAAAGCGCACGTGCATGCCCACTCGATACGAGGACTGACTCCCCTGGGGAGACTCCAGAGAGTACCCAAGATCCATGTCAGCACTGGAGAGGAATCCTCAGGTTCCAGCACCGACTCCACACAAGGTCTTAGGCCCCGGCATCGACGGGAGAGGAATCCCGAGAGGCCCCTGAGCAACTCGCATGGGGACTAGCCTTTCCTGAGGCCACCAGAGCGGGTCCCTGAGGTCCCGTCCTTAAGTCGAGAGCACCTGCCACAACCTCGAGAAAATCCAGGAGGTTCTCCTTTCCAGGCGAGATGAGGCCAATTTCCGCTCAGGGGTCACCAGGCTAATCACACCTAACCTCTGGAACTTCCAAAGGGTTCCTCACACCCTTGCTGCAACTCAAGAAGTTCCCCGACATACCCGTCTTCACTCGAGAGGAAGCACAAGAGTCCCGCCCACATCCAGAGGAGCCCCGTTCCGCCTCCTACCTCGAGAGGAGGGATCCTTTCCCTGCGTGCTCGGGAAAGAATTCCGGCGTTCCCGTCGCATCTCAAGAGGAGGCACTCTCCACTAGAAAGTTTAGAGGAACTCCCAGGGTCGTGCCACCATTCCCTGAGTCGCCAGATGTCTCAGTCCATTCCAGGGAAACGTGTTTTCCCTGCACAGCCTCGACTTTCAAGCCGAGTATCGACTAACACCACGGTGGATGTAGACAGCCCTGTGGGAAAGCCTTGTGGGAACGCCTCGTGTGAAAGCCTCGTGGGAAAGCCTCGAGGGAAAGCCACAGATCCCTTGATCACGCGAAGGGAAGCGTGACACTGCTGCTACAGCTCGGGAGGAAAGCGCACGTGCATGCCCCCACTCGAGACGAGGACTGACTGCCCTGGGGAGACTCCAGAAGTACCCAAGATCCATGTCAGCACTGGAGAGGAATCCTCAGGTTCTGGCACCGACTCCACAATGTCTTAGACCCCGGCATCGACGGGGGAGAGGAATCCCGAGAGCCCCCAGCAACTCCCATGGGGACTGGCCTATCCTGAGACCACCAGAGCGGGTCCCTGTGGTCCCCGTCGTAAGTCGAGAGCACCTGCCGCAACTCGAGAAAATCCAGGAGGTTCTCCCCTCCAGGCGAGATGAGGCCCATTTCCGCTGAGGCGTCTCGAGGCTAATCACACCTAACCTCTGGAACGTCCAAAGGGTCCTTCCTACCCTTGCTGCAACTCAAGAAGTTCCCCGACATACCCGTCTCCACTCGAGAGGAAGCAGGAAAGTCCTGCCCACATCCAGAGGAGCCCCGTTTCGCTCCTAGCTCGAGAGGAGGGATCCTTTCCCTGCGCGGTCGGGAAAGAATTCCCGGCGTTCCCGTCGCATCTCAAGCGGAGGCACTCTCACAAGAAAGGCGAGAGGGAACTCCAGGGTTGTGCCACAATTCCCAGAGTCCCCAGATGTCTCCGTCCATTCCAGGGAAAACTGTTTTCCTGCACTGCCTCCACTTACAAGCCGAGGATCGACTCACACCACGGTGGCTCGTGGGACAGCCCTGTGGGAAAGCGTCGTGGGAAAGCCTAGAGAGAAAAGCCATAGATCCCTAGATCCACGCGAAGGGGAAGCGCCACACTGCTGCTACAGCTCGGAAGGATAGCGCACGTGCATGCCCCACTCTAGACGAGGACTGACTCCCCTGGGGTGTCTCCAGAAGTACACCAAGATCCATGTCAGCACTGGAGAGGAATCCTCAGGTTCCGGCACCGTCTCCACACCAGGTCTTAGGCCCTGGGATTGACGGGAGAGGAATCCCTACAGGCCCCTGAGCAACTCCCATGGGGACTGGCCTTTCTGAGCCACCAGATCGGTCGTCCCTGAGATCCTCGTCGTAAGTCGAGAGCACCTTCTGTAAAAAGAGAAAATCAAGGAGGTTTCCCCTCCAGGCGAGATATGACCCATTTCCGCTGAGGCGTCTGGAGGCTTATCACACCTAACCTCTGGAACTTACAAAGGGTCCTTCACACCCTTGCTGCAACTCAAGAAGTTCCCCGACATACCCGTCGCCACTCGAGAGGAAGCACGAGCGTCCCGCCCTCATCCAGAGGAGCCCCGTTTCCACCTCATAGCTCCAGAGGAGGGATCCTTTCCCTGCGTGGTCGGGAAAGAATTCCGGCATTCCCGTCGCATCTCAAAAGGAGGTGCTCTCCACAGGAAAGGCGAGAGGAACTCCAGGGTCGTGCCACCATTCCCAGACTCCCCAGATGTCTGAGTCCATTCAGGGAAACCTGTATTCCCTGCACTGCCTCGACTTTCAAGCCGAGGATCGACTCACACCAGGGTGGCAGGTGGGACAGCCCTGTGGTAAGCCTCGAGGGAAACACTCGTGGGGAAGCCTCGAGGGAAAGACAGATCCCTTGATCCTCGCGAAGGGAAACGTGACACTGCTGCTACAGTTTGGGAGGAAAACGCACGTGCATGCCCCCACTCGAGACGAGGACTGACTCCCCTGGGGAGACTCCAGAAGTACCCCAAGATCCATGTCAGCACTGGAGAGGAATCCTCAGGTTCCAGCACCAACTCCACACTAGATCTTTGGCCCCGGCTTCGACGGGAGCGGAATCCCGAGAGACCCCGAGCAACTCGCATGGGGACTGGCCTTTCCTGAGGCGACCAGCGCGGGTCCCTGAGATCCCCGTCGTAAGTCGAGAGCACTTGCCGCAAGTGGAGAAAATCCAGGAGGTTCTTCCCTCCAGGCGAGATGAGGCACATTTCCGCTGTGGCGTCTCGAGGCTAATCACATCTAACATCTGGAACTTCCAAAGGGTCCTTCACACCCTTGCTGCAACTCAAGAAGTTCCCCCACCCGTCTCCACTCGAGAGGAAGCACGAGAGTTCCACCAACATCCAGAAGAGACCCCGTTTCCTCCTCCTAGCTCGAGAGGAGGGATCCTTTCCCTGCGTGGTCGGGAAAGAATTCCCGGCGTTCCCGTCGCATTTCAAGAGGAGGCGCTCTCGACAGGAAAGGCGAGAGGAACTCCAGTGTCGTGCCACCATTCCAGAGTCCCCAGATGTCTCAGTCCATTCCAGGGAAACATGTTTTCCCTGCACTGCCTCGACTTTCAAGCCGAGGATCGACTCACACCACGGTGGCACGTGGCCAGCCCTGTGAAAGCCTCGTGGGAAAGCCTTTCGGAAAGCCTCGAGGGAAGCCAAAGATCCCTTGATCACGCGAAGGAAGCGTGAAACTGCTGCTACAGCTCGGAGGAAAGCACACGTGAATGCCCACACTCGAGACGAGGACTGACTCCCCTGGGGAGACTCCAGAAGTCCCCCAAGTTCCATGTCAGCCCTGGACAGGAATCCTCAAGTTCCGGCACCGACTCCACAAGGTCTTAAGCCCTGGCATCGACGGAGAGGAATCCCAAGAGGCCCCGAGCAACTCGCATGGGGACTGGCCTTTCCTGAGGCCACCAGAGCGGGTCCCTGAGGTCCCCATCGTAAGTCGAGAGCACCTGCCGCAATTCGAGAAAATCCAGGAGGTTCTCCCCTCCAGGCGAGATGAGGCCCATTTCCGCTCAGGCGTCTCGAGGCAAATCACACCTAAACTCTGGAACTTCCAAAGGTTCCTTCACACCCTTGCTGCAACTCAAGAAGTTCCCTGACATACCCGTCTCCACTCGAGAGGAAGCACGAGAGTCCGCCCACATCCAGAGGAGCCCCATTTCCGCCTCCTATCTCGAGAGGAGAGGATCCTTTCCCTGAGGGTTCGGTCAAGTATTCCCGGCATTCCCGTCACATCTCAAGAGGAGGCGCTCTCCACAGGAAAGGCGAGAGGAACTCCAGGGTCGTGCCACCATTCCCAGAGTCCCCCAGATGTCTCAGTCCATTCCAGGGTAAACTGTTTTCCCTGCACTGCCTCGACTTTCAAGCCGAGGATCGACTCACACTATGGTGGCACGTGGGACAGACCTGTGGAAAGCCTCGAGGGAAAGCCACAGATCCCTTGATCCACGAGAAGGGAAGCGTGACACTGCTGCTACAGCTCTGGAGGAAAGGGCACCTGCATGCCCCACTCGAGACGAGGACTGACTCCCTGGGGAGACTCCAGAAGTACCCAAGATCCATGTCAGCACTGGAGAGGATTCCTCAGGTTCCGGCACCGACTCCACACAAGATCTTTGGCCCCGGCATCGATGGGAGAGGAATCCCGAGAGTCCCCTGAGCAACTCGCATGGGGACTGGCCTTTCCTGAGGCCACAAGAGCGGGGTCCCTGAGGTCCTCGTCATAAGTCGAGAGCACCTGCCGCAACTCGAGAAAATCCAGGAGGTTCTCCCCTCCAGGCGAGATGAGGCCCATTTCTGCTGAGGCGTCTGGAGGCTAATCACACTAACCTCTGGAACTTCCAAGGTCCTTCACACCCTTGCTG
>NW_017206318.1:0-18370 GCF_001704415.2 Capra hircus | reverse complement strand
CTCTGCAGAGCTAGAGCTCTGCCGTACTGGAGGCGCACTTAGCTCCGTGCAAGCAGGGCTTTTTCCTTGACGGGGCTGGCTGCCTCCTCTTCCCCGAGGAGGCTCGCTTCCCTGCTGGCTGTGCACTCGCCTATCAGGCGGGCGCAGGGCTCCTCCAGCAGGTCTTGCCTCAGGGGCTGCTTCCCCTGAGTTGGGCTGTGGGCAGGAACCCAGACACGCAGGATCAGGCCCCAACACCTGCACATGTCTCTGCTGGGGAGGAGAGTGCTAGGGAACCTACGTCTGTCATACACTTTCTGGGCACCCACGGAATCAGCCTCTGGAGTGTGGCTGAAAACCCAGCCAGGGGCCCTTGGAACCTGGTGCTCTCCGTGCGGGCTTTGTCTGGGCGGCCAAGCAACCGCTGAGGAGCCCTGCAGTTGCCCTTCCTTCCCTCTGACAGAGCTCTCACTGCTGGAGCCCTTGGCAGTGTGCAACCCACCAGCCCCTAAGCCCTCCTCAAGGACGCTGGGACCTAAGTGCAAAGGCAAGGCAGGATTGGAGCTGAGGCAAGGAAGGCGCCAGTGGCGTCTCCCAGCTCCACAGCCTGCTCCTTCCTGGGAGGGAGCCTAAAAGCAAGGCAAGTCTGGCAAGGCTCGCCCGGCAGAGCATGCGCCAGGAACTCTGCCAGATCGGGCTCTGAGCAGAGCTAGAGCTCTGCCGTACTGGAGCGCACTTAGCTCCGTGCAAGCAGGGCTTTCAGCTTGACGGGGCTGGCTGCCTCCTCTTCCCCGAGGAGGCTCGCTTCCCTGCTGGCTGTGCACTCGCCTATCAGGGGGCGCAGGGCTCCTCCAGCAGGTCTTGCCTCAGGGGCTGCTTCCCCTGAGTTGGGGCTGTGGGCAGGAACCCAGACACGCAGGATCAGGCCCCAACCACCTGCACATGTCTCTGCTGGGGAGGAGAGTGGCGGGGAACCTACGTCTGTCACACACTTTCTAGGCACCCAGGAGTCAGCCTCTGGGTGTTCGGGGCTGCAAAACCCAGCCAGGGGCCCTTGGAACCTGGTGCTCTCGTGTGGCGCTGAGTCTGGGCGGCCAAGCAACCGCTGAAGGAGCCCTGCTGTTGCCTTTCGATCCCTCCTACAGAACTCTCACTTCTGGAGCCCTTGGTAGTGTGCAACCCACCAGCCCCTGAGCCCTCCTCAAGGACGCTTGGGACCTAAGTGCAAAGGCAAGGCAGGGAAGAGCTGAAGCCAGGAAGGCGCCAGTGGCGTCTCCCAGCCTCACACAGCCTGCTCCTTCCTAGGGAGGGAGCCTAAAAGCAAGGTAAGTCTGGGCAAGGCTCGCCCATGGCAGAGCAGCCTCGCGACGGGAACTCTGCCAGATCGGGGCTCTGAGCAGAGCCAGAGCTCTGCCGTACTGGAGGCGCACCTAGCTCCCTGCAAGGAGGGCTTTCAAACCCCAAACAATGAACCACATACCCCAAACCCCGAACCACATACCCAAACATGGTACCCGAACCCCAAACCCCATATCCTGAATCTGAACCCCTATCCCAACCGCAAACCCCAAACCCTGAACAGGGAACTCCAAACCCCTTACCCGAACTCAAAACCCCTAACCCAATCCCCAAACTCCGAACCCCAAACACCTAACCCGTACCGTGAACCCCTAACCCTAACCCAAACCCCTAACCGAGCCCTAAACCCCAAACCCAAACCCCGACCCTCAAGCCCCGAACCGCAAATCCTGAAACACGTAGCCCAAACCCCGAATCCATAACTCCGAACCCCAATCCAGAACCCAACCCCGAACCCCAAACCACTAGCCCGAACCCCAAACCCAAACCCAAACCGCACACCCCTAAACCGAACCCCAAACCCTGAACCCAAACCCCTAACCTGTACCCCCACCCCACACCCCCCGAACCGAACCCCAAACCCTAACCCGAATCGCAAACCCCTAACCTGAACCCCAAAATCCCAAACCCCAATCCAAACCGCAAACACCAAAACCGAACCCTAACCCCGAAACCCCAACCCCCAAACCCAAACTCCAAACTGCTAACCCAACCCCAAACCCCCAAACCCCTAACCGGAACCCCAAACCTCAAATCCAAAACCGCACACCCCAAACCTCTAAGCCGAACCCCGAACTGCCAACCCCTAATTCCTAACCCGAACAGCAAAACTCGAAACTGCACCTCACACCCCCAACCCCAAACCATGAACCCAATCCCCTGAACCCCAAACCCCAAACCTCAAATCTCGACCCCGAACCACAAACCTCACATACTCAACCCCTAATCGGAACCTCAAACCCGAATCCCCAAACCCCAAACCCAAATCCTAAACCCCTAATCCCTAACCCAAACCGTCAACCCCAGAAACCGAACCCCTAATCCCCAACCCCCAACCCTCAACCCAAACCCCAAACCCATAACTGAACCCCAAACCGCGAACCCCTCACCCAAATCCCAAACTCCAAACCCCAAACCCCTAAGCCTTAACCTAAACTGCCAACCCCTAACCCGAACCGAGAATCCCTACCCGAACCCCAAACCCCAAATCCTAACCGCGAACCCCTAACCCAAACCCCAAACCCAAACCGCCGAACCCCAAACCCCTAACCCGAATCCCAAATCCCCAACCCCAACCGTGAACCTCAAACCCCAAACCCCCTAAACCCTAACCTCAAACCCCAAACCCCAACTGCGAACCTCTAAACCAATCCGAGAACCCCTAACCTGATCCCCAAACCCCAAACCCAAGCCCCAAACTCAAACCGCGAGCCCCAAACCCCAAACCCTTAACCCGATCCTCAAACCCAAACCCCAACTGCAAACCCCTAATCTGAACCGAGAACCCATAACCTGATCCCCAAACCCCAAACCCCTAAGCTGAACCTTGAACCCCTAATCGGAACCCCAAACCCCAAACGAGAACCGCGAACCCGGAACCCCAAACCCTGAACTCCAAACCCCAAACCCGAACCCTGAACCCTAACCCGAACCCGAATCCAAACCCTAAGAAGAGGAGGGATTCCCGTAACCCGAACTCTGAACCTGAACCCTAACAAGTTGAGGGATGCCGGCACCCTAACCCTAACCCTAACCCTAACAATAAAACTCTAAAAGAAAAAGAAACTTTTCTGGCCTAAGCCCCGCCCCTTGCGTCCCCCATCCGCTCAAAGCAAAAAAGGCAAGCCCGGACTGGAACTTCTGACCCACAAAGCCAGATTGCATGTTTACTCGGCCGTCAGCCTAACCGCTATGCTAACAAAGCCCCCCGGGTTTCATCTGCTCCCAGGCACTCTTCAAGCCTCGGCCCCGCCAGGCAGGCTAATAAAGAACTATGGCCCCATTAGCGCTCACTTTAAGCCCTAACCGTAACCTGAACCCTGACCCTGACCTGAACCCTAACCCAAACCCGAACTCTAAGAAGAGGGTTCCCCGAATTCTAACCTAACCCGAACCCAGAACCCGAGCGAGTTGGGGGTTGCCCGAACCCTAACCCTAAGCTTCACAATAAACCTCTAAAATCAAAAGAAACTTTTCTGGTCTAAGCCCCGCCTCTTGTGGTCCCCCGCCCCCTAAAAGGAAAGAGTTAAACCCGGACTTCGAACTCCTGACCTACAGACCCTAGTCTGCCTGACTTACCAGCCTGCCTAACCGCTATGCTACAGAGGCTTGCTGTTTCAGCAGCGCTCCCGGCCCTCTTCAAGCCTCTGCGCGCCAGCGGTCTGGCTCTATAGAATATCATGGCTGTCCTAGGTCATCTTTGCTTCTTATCCCTAAATCATAGACAGATCGAGCTGAGAAAAAGCTTGGGTTGTCTCCGGTGGGGTGATCTGCTTGTCCTTGTGTTCCCCTGGAGGCAGTCGCGGTCCCGCGGGCCTGGCCTGGCAGGGGGCGTGGGGGCGGGGCGCACCGTGCGCGCCTCGGGGGCGGGGCGAGCCTGGGCGGCTGGTCAGGGGCGCGGCTCACCGGGAGCGGGTCTGGGGCGGGGTGAACATGGCGGCGCCTCGGGGCCAGGGGTCCCCAGTTGTGCTCTCAGGGCTCGCCATTGCAGCTGGGACTGCTCGTTTCGTGGGCTCCTGGTCCCCGTCGATTGGCATCCAGCGAGCAGAGCGCAGGGCTGTGGACCACAGGTAAGGGAACTCGGACTCGGCGGAGCAGGGAACCATGTCTTCTGCCCTTTGTTTGCAGTCTCGGAGCCGACTGAAATGGCGATCGCAGAAAAGCCTCGCCTTTGGGGCCGAGGGTTTTACCGCTTCACCCCTTTGCATACAGCTCAGACCCGCGCGCTTTTCCCAAGCAGCCGAGTGATTGCTTCCTACAGGCCTGGAGAGGATAACAGGCAGGAAGGCCAGGGGTCTCCAGACAGAGAAAATAAACTGGCAAGTGTCAGACGTTTTTTTCTCCTCTCTTAAGAGGCAGGAGGAGACCAAAGAGGCTGCGGTTTTTTTTTCTCCATCTTGATACAAATGTAAAAGAAGGTTTCTCTGAAAATTCTGTGTTGCCATGACAACTCCTGGCTCCACCTGAATTTAACTTTTCTCAAACCTTGAACTAAGCAATGCATTGTTCTTATGGAAATGTTTGTCTTAAGGTATGTTAATGTCTTCAGGTCAGTTCCCCCTAAGGGCTCAGAAACGACTCGACAAACCGGTTTGTCTTACTCATACCTGGTTCTCTTAACCTCTGTGAATGAAACTATATATTTGCTTGGAAATCTGCCTTTCTTCAAGATTCATGTCCATCATTTTCTGGCCTGGGATGACTCATCTGCTGCCAATGTGATCTCAATGCATGCTGTGGGTGAGGGGCCTGGTGCCATTCTCTGAGACATTGTCTTTCTTTCCTTAGCAGACTGCTATGGCTGTATAACATCTGGCTAAAGACTAGCAGGGGGTACTCTTTCTTCCCCCTTTGAATGTCTACGTCAGCAGCTCTCTCGATCTCTTTTCTACTTGAATCAAACTTTTTCACAGAAAACCTCTGAGCCATCAAGCTTCGTCACTTGCCCTGGATTGAATTCTCCTCTGGAGGCCAAGAATGCTGGCATCTTTTGTGGTTTAGCAGCCACCTTTCCAGCCTTTTGTAATTCATATTGAATCTTCATTTCAGATGGCAGATGCATTCCACGTATTGCCAACTGAAGTCTTGTCATCGCTATGGAGTCTCTGTCCATGGCTTGAGGGTATTTTTCAGCAATCATGTATCATTTCCAGTGTGCCAGTCTTGTCATCCTCATTCCATCCATAGCAAAGTCTTTTATTAATGTTGACGTGATTGAAGGGAATTGTTTGTTTCAATTCCCTTTCAGATTGTTATTTGCTGGTGTATACAGATAACACTGTGTCGTCATTCATTTGTATCCGTTTGGACAGCTTATAGTTGTCTTTAGTTTCTTTAATTTCTCATAATTGAAGATGACCCTGGCTCATA
Organism: Capra hircus; assembly: GCF_001704415.2. Lineage (NCBI taxonomy): Eukaryota > Metazoa > Chordata > Mammalia > Artiodactyla > Bovidae > Capra > Capra hircus. The sequence continues at coordinate 12,943 of NW_017206318.1, read as the reverse complement.
TATTTACAGTCTCACCCCTAGTCTCAGTCATTTCTTCAAAGAACTGTCCTTTTTTTAACATGACATTATTTTTGGACTGTGCTGGGTCTTTATTGCTCCTTTGTCTAGTTGTAGTGAGCAGAGGCTACCTTCTAGTTGCTGTGCCATGGCTTCTCATTGCAGTGCTTTCTCTGTGTGCAGAACTTGGGCTCTGGAGCATGCAAACGTCAAGAGTTGTTCAAGGGCTTCATTGCCCTGGGCGTGTGGAATCTTCTACACAGAATTGAACCCGTGTTCCCTGCATCGGTAGGCAGCTTCTTTACCACCAGGCCATCGGAGATGTTTCCTGTTCCCTTTTATTAGAGAAGGATATTTAAAACATACATGTAGGAGCTCAAATATGCTCAAGCTGACAATACATGGAGATATATCTCCATGTATTCCAGCTCACCTTTGAACATATTCAGTTAAAGGTAATTTGTGATGATGTCTCCAACCTGATCCACCACGACATGGACATTGTAACGTTTCCTTTTGTTTATCTGGAACTTTGCCTTCCAATGGTAAGATACCTGGCTTCCACCGCTTGTCATACACAGAATTCAGTGCTTGTCCCACGTGGTTACTGAAAAAAAAAAACTGTCAGATTGTCTTTCAAAGGGGGCTCTGCGTGCATCGCACCAGTATCTTGAGTATGTTTTTGTATGATAGTTTACTATCAGTATACCCTCAGTGGCCAGGTGTCTATTTCAGTCGTTACCAATTATGAATGGGCTTGTTTGCTCTAGTGTTCTTGGACAATTCGAGTACAGTTTCTTTGTCAGATGTGCATTTGTTTAGGAAAAGAGTTTATTGATTGTTGGCTGTGTTGCATCTTTGTGTGTGGGCTTTTCTCTAGTTTTGGTGAGCATGGGCCATAACGAGTGGTTTGCAGGCTTCTCACTGCAGTGTGTCCTCTTGTTGAGGGGCACAGGCTCACGGCTTCAGTGGCTGCGGCATGTGAACTCGGCATCGTGGCTTCCAGGATCTAGAGCACAGGCCTCGGCAGTTGTGGCACACGGGCTCCATAGGATGTGGCATCTTCCCATCCTAGGGATCGCACATGCATCTCCAGCACTGGCAGTGGATTCTTGACTATGGAACCACCAGGGCATATTTGAGATTCTAGTTTTCCACACACGTATCTAGTGAAAGAGGCCAGGATCAAGAGGCATGGCAGCTGGGAATCCTCAGCCACAGCTCTGGTGTGCTATCCAAAGCTCTGGGGCCTTTGGTGAGCAGCCTCAGCTTCCCTGGGACTGTTTCCTCCCGTCAGAAATGCCCTGCTTTGGACTGTAGCCCACCAAGCTCCTCTGTCCCTAGGATTTCTGAGACCAGAGTACTGCAGGTGGTGCCATTTCCTTCTCTGCTGCTGCTGCCACGTCGCTTCAGTCGTGCCTGACTCTGCGCGACCCCATAGACAGCAGCCTACCCAGGCTCCTCTGTCCCTGGGATTCTCCAGGCAAGAACACTGGAGTGGGTTGCCATGTCCTCCTCCAGTACATGAAAGTGAAAAGTGAAAGTGAAGTCACTCAGTGAAGTCGTGTCCGACTCTTAGTGACCCCGGGGTTGCAGCCTACCCAGGCTCCTCTGTCCGTGGGATTCTCCAGGCAATGGTACTGGAGCGGGCTGCCATTGCCTTGTCTGATTTCCTTCTCTGCAAGATACGTTTTGAAGCTCTTTCTCCTGGATATTGCTTTTGATGAAGGAAGGGGTTCCCTTCCAGGGCTTGAGAGTGAGTTCTTGTCTGACACTGGGCAATGAGTTGTCTGAGGAGAGGAGTGCTGTCCAAGCGAGAGGCTTCATTGGGAAGGGCTGCCGGGGTGGAGGCAGGAGGGTGAGGGAAACGGAGAGAACCACTCTGTCACGTGGCTCGCACCTCTCAGGTTTATGGTCATCGGTTCATTTCTGGTTTGTCTCTTGCCAGGCATTCTGAATTGGGATCCTTCTTGGGGCACACGCATCACTCAGCCGAGATGGATTCCAGCGAAGTGCATCCTGGAGGTTGGTAGGACCTCTGAACTGGAGCCTCCCATCTCCTGACCTCTCCAGAATTCTGGTTGGTGGTAGCTTGTTCGTTCCTTGTTCCTTCCCAGGACCTCCTGTTGTGAGATGACTCCTGCAAGTGTTTTCTTTTCTCTGTTGCCTGGCCAGGGTGGGTGGTCCGTGTTCATTTAGCAGTTTCTTTTGGTTCTCTCGAGTAAGGTCCTCCACAGGGTAAATGTATGAAATGATAAAAGGCAATGTGTTAACTCATTTGTATTCATAATTGGGTAAGTTGGCTTGTTTTGTGTATGTTAGACCTGATCACCAGACCGAAGGTCATGTAGAACGTTTGTAGTTTTCTAAAATTTCAATAGTTTTTAAAAATGGAGTTACCTTGTTGGCAAAGTTTGTGTGTATGTTCATATTTTTTTAAACCAGTTATTTCTTTTTAGTTGATTGATCATTGCTTTACAATATTGGTTTGATTTGTCATACATCCACATGAATTGACCATAGGTGTACCTATGTCCTCTTGCTCTGGAATCTCCCTCCCACTCCACGCATTCCCACCTCTCTAGGTTACTACTGAGCCCCAGTTTGAGTTCCCTGAATCATACAGCAAATTCCCATTGGTTGTCTATTTACAAAGGTTGGTGTACCTGCATCCATGCTGCTCTCTCCATTCATCTCACCCTCTCCCTCTTGTTCCCCACCCTCGTCTGTAAGTCTGTTCTCTATGTCTGCACCTCCATTGCTGCTCTGTGAACAGACTCGTCAGTACCATCCTTCTAGATTCCATGTTTTCTCTCTTTGACTGACTTCCCTCCTTTATTAGAACAAACTCACTGTGTTCCTTTTATGGCTGCATTCCATACAGGTCTGATTGTTCCTTAGCCATGTTTTGCGGAGGGTCATGGAGCTATTCTGCTCCATTTCAGTTTGGGCTTCCAGTCTGAGTGCTCGCAGCAGAGCTGCTTCTGGGTGAGCCTCTGAGTCTGTGAGCGCCGGGCTGCCCGCTCTTCTCCTGTGGCCGCAGGGGGCGCCAAAGCCCCTCTGACCCGCGGCGCGCAGGACGCTTTGCCTTTAGGCTCTGCCCGTGAGCAGCTGGGGGGAGCTTTGTCTCCTCAGGACCATCAGGGCTCAGGCTTCTGGATAACAGGGCTGCATCCAGGCTGAGAGGAGCAGGGGTTGCCTCAAGTGCCACCAGCAGGGAGGCGCTGCAAGAGCGAACATGAGACGGAGTAGACGTTTCTGTGTCCAGCTGAGGGCTGACTGAGGTCATCTCGGAGGACTCAGGGGAAGAGCTCCGTGTGCCAAAGCGGTGGGTTTCAGTTCGATTTGCGTTAGATGATGTAGAGGATGAACACTGATGTTCTTCCGTGGAGGTGGCCGTTTTCCTGTCACTGTTTCTTGAGAGACTGTCCTTTCCTCTTCGCTCGTTCTGGTTTGATTTTCAGGAACTGACCAATGTACATGTGGGTTCGTTTCTGGGCTCTCTTTCTCTCCTGGAGTCCATGTGTCTGTGTTCCTGCCAGTTCCTCACTGTGGTGTCACTACAGCTCCGTGATGTAGTTTGAAGAGGGTAGGAAGATGCCTCCAGCTGTGTTCCTCTTTCTCAGAGTCTTTTTGGCCGTTTAAAGGTCCTGTCAACAGTACAGTCTAATATGAGGATATTTCTATGTCTGTGAAAATGCCATTGAATGTTATTTTTGTGATTGCAGTCCGTGTATTTGTTGATGACTTTGGTTGGAATGGACCTTTTAATTCCTCATTGTTCCAGTGCATGAGCGTGAATAGTTTCTGTGTATATTTGTGTTTTCTTTGGTTTCTTTATCAGTGCTTTCTAGTTTTCTGACTACTGGTCTTTTATTTCTTGATTAAGTTTGTTGCTAGATGTTTTTTTAAGTGGGAGTTTCTTAATTTTTTTTCTGATTGTTATGAGTGTCTAGAAATGCAAGTGATTTTTGACTGTAAATGGTAGTCTATTATATGATTGTAAATTGATCCCAAATGATTCAGCTTTACTGAAAGTAGTCTAACAACATTTGTGAAGTGATGTGGAACGTTTATCTGTAACATCTGTTTCTCCTGCAGTAGGTCATCCAGAGGACCCAAGACATGGTGGTTACTAAGAGACTTCCCACAGTACTTCTTCATTCCACGTGGACTCCTTCAAGGGCAGTGAGCATCGCAGCCTTCCCTTGAACTTCAGTCTGGGTAAGTCTTGGCCTGTATCAGAAAGCTTCCTGCCTGTCTACTCTAAATTTCTTTTGTGGTATTGACATGGTTGTTTTGAAACCTAGTATACTTTCCAGTCATTTAAAATGTACAGAAAATGCCTAGCAATGGGAACAAGTGCTAGCATTTGCCACATCATCTAAAAGACTCTATGTGTTTTATCCAAAATGGGTACCTTCTGCAGAACCAGCACATAATCTCCAAAATCAGGAAATCATATGGTATCTACGTTATAATGTAATCCACCGCCCCACTTCCACTTTGCAATGTTCAAGTGTATGAATATATCTTTTGTTTCCATCTTCATCCTTTTTTCTTTTTTAGAGTGTTACTGAGATTTTCAGTTATTTGGACAAACTTGATGGATTGAAAGCAGACATGGTGAATAAGGGTTCTGGGTGGCCTTTTCTATGTGGATTTTTTTTTCACTGAAGATGGTTTGAATATTTATTCGTGTTGTAACATGTATGAATCCTGCATTCTTTCTCCCCCCATAGTAATGAAAAATCAATACTATGCCATTTACCATTTAGATATTTGTAAGCATACAGTGTTGTAGCAGACAACCTTTTCTTGTTTTGCAAACCAGTTTAATAATGTGCACCTTGTGCGTGCTTTGGACAAACTCAGGAAACTGAGTCAGTGACTGAAATGGCCCAAGATATCACCTTAGATTCCATCTTCATCTGAAAACAAAACAGGCACTTCCTGGTGGTCCAGTGGCTGAGACTGGACACTCCCAAAGAAGGAGGCCCAGGTTCATTTCCTGATCCAAGAACTAGATCTCCCATGCCACAACAGAGAATTTGCATGCTGTAGCTAAATATCTGGCTTGCCTCAATGAAGGTTGACCTGGCGCAGCCAAATGAAAACAGAAACAAATATTTAAAAAAATACAACCAAAGGAAAGGAAGGGTATGGTGGCTGTGCAGATTTACGGCTTAGCTTTCCCTATCGATAGAAAAGAAAAAAGAGTTTCAAAAGACTGTGTCTCATCCTTCTATCTGGCATATAGAGAGGATTCCTTTGAAATGAGATTTCTCTGGTAAATGTGACTCACAGAAGAGCTGTCTTGAACTTGGGTTTCAGAGATGATCATGTGTCCTCTAAAAAAATAAAAGTTAATTGGGTCCAACTAATCCTCATGCTGAGGTGGTATATTTTGTGGTAGCATTTGCTCCCCTTCACTTTGCATGTATCCCCATTTGTTTACACTGTCATCTACTGAAGACATCCTGATATTTGAAAGTTTGTAGTGATTCCAAGTCGAGCTGTTGTATATAATCATGCGATCCTTTTTTGTCTGGACATGTTTTCAAAGCTGTTTAGTAAGTGCTGGACATGAAGGATTCAGGTCACAGGTGAGCCTTGTTTAGCTGTGGAAAAATCCAGCTATGTTTCTCTGTGGCTTGTGGGATCTTCTGGGGTAAGGGATCGAACTAGAGTGTCTTGCATTGTCAGGCAGATTCTTTACCACTGAGCCACCGGAGAAGCTGTGCCCTACCCCCTTTTCTTGAGTTGACTGGATCTAATAGGTGTGCAGTGCTACCTCACTGTTATTTTAGTTTGTCATTTCCTAATGCTATGTGGTTTTGAGTCTTTTTGATAGGCTTATTTACTATCTTTATATTTTTGTAGGCCAGGTGTTTAGGTGTATACATATTTTATGAGATTGTTCTAGATTTTTTGGTATATTTGGAGAACAATCCTTTATCAGATATCTATTTTATAAATATAGTTTCCTGTGGCTTGTGTTTAAGTTTTGTGAATAAGGTTTTTCACCGTTTCAATTTCTAATTTTTTAAAGTTGATGTTATATGTGTTTTCTATCCTTTTTTGGATAGCCTTTAGTGTGTTGTTGTTGTTGTTAAATTTTATAAGCAGAAGTGAGGTACCGTAGATACAGTTTTAAGCTAAGCTGAGGTGCCACAGATACAGTTTTGCCTTTTGTCTGTTGAGAAGTTTGAGTGAGTTTGGTGTACACTGTAACATTATGTCTACATTCATTTGACTGGATATAGCTTCCAGTTATTTGTCTAATTGGTTTTGGAGATATGATGGGAAGTCAGTTTTTCCAAGGGAAACTGAGGTCCATGAAACATGAACTCTTTTCGATCGGTCGGAATCACTTTCTGCTATTTCTGACAGATTTGACTTGTTTGGATATCTCATATGAGCGGAATCACAGAACGTTTGTCTTTTTTTGGTCTGGTTTATTTCACTTAATCTAATGACCATAAGGTTTGTCCACATTGTCGCATTGTCAGAATTACTGACTTTGAAGGGCCGAATCAGATTCCATTGTGTGTATACCACAGTTTGTTTATGGAATTGGCTGCCATGGACACTTCGATTGCTTCTGTTTGTTTGCCAGTGTGAATCATGCTGTTGTGAGTATGACGGAAGGAGTATCCATTTTTTTCAGCCCCCTTTCCCAATCCTTTTGGGTACATAGCATGAATTGGAATCGAACTATGTATTTCTTCCACGTGTTCGTTTTGGAGTCATTTGTGTAATGTCTTGCAGAGTGGCAGCACCATTTAATGTACTTTTTTGTATGGTGGAATACCGTTCAAGCTTCTGAATATACCTTGCGTTGCATATTCAGTCTCCCACCAACGGACACTTGAATGAGTTCTACCTTTGAGCTATTGTGAATGTCACTATGAATATTTGTGTACCAGTTTTTGTTTGAATTATTAACAAATACATTACCATATATAAAAGAAGCCACAAGGACCTACTGTACAGTTTAGGAAACTATTAAATATCTTATGATGATGTATAATGCAAGAGAATCTCCAAAGGAATATATGAAAAGCACATAATAACCATGATATTTATTGTGGCAACACTATGAGTTATCATAGCACTACTCAACGTGTATTTATACATGTCACTAAAATATTTACATCTGTAAGGATATTATAAAAAATTATATAAAAACTCAAGAATTCAAACAGAGAATAAATAAACTTCCTGTCATTGCTCGTCATCATTTATACACTCATACTACCTGTAACACTAGCAATTGACATTCTTGTAAACCAAGAGATTGTGAAGGTGTAAGGAAATATAGCTTATTGAATTCCTTAATGAAGGATTCTAGAACTCTATGTCCATGAAGTGAATGAAATTCCGTTTTAGTGAGGCCACATTCTTACTAGAGTGATGAGCCTCCACCCCACCCAACGTTAGTTCACAATGAAATCCTGCAGTCCTCTGGCCTCAACGTCTGCTTCCTGCTACCGAGAAAGAAAAGATGAGGAAGTCCTGACAAAACCGATGCTATTTTTCTTTTTCTGATTTGTATTTTATCGGCAGGGCCTGGCAAAAAGAGGGCCCAACCTGTTTTTAGAGTTCCATCCCAAGGGTTCCTCCGGCATGTTCCCTATGTTGACAAACTGCTGATTATTTTCAACAAAGGACAATGATCTGCACTTGACTATCTGTTGCTTGAGCTGGAATAGCAGGCATCCCTTGTAGTGCAGTCGTTCATGCGGAAGTAGACATCCCTGAAGCAATAGTATAAGAGGAACACATTTATCATGTAGACATCGCATCCCATGCATTTGTAATAATTTTTCAGTTATACCCATCATCATCGGAGGGAACTGACTTGTCCCAGTAATAACGAGAGGACCCAGTAGAACGGTTCCTTGACTTATGAGTACTTCCTATGAGTACCCTTATGAGTCCTTCTTCCAATGTTGTTTCTCCTAGTTTGGTCATGAACAGTAGAAGCTGATGGCAGTGGTCCTTGAAATGTATGTCGATTCCCAGGTGGCGCAGTTGATAAAGAAATACTCTGCCTACCAGTGCAGGAGGTGGAAGTGATGTGGGTTTGATCCCTGGTTCAGGAAGATAACAATTCATACACATGTTTTCTGGGAACCAGTTTGATCCTCATGAGTTTTTTTCTTCTGTACTCCAGAAAAACAAATGCTGTTCAAGGACACTGAAAGAACCCTGATTTCGAAAATCAGATCTGTATTGTGAACAATGCTTCGATATCCGTGAGTCGAAGCATAGTATTATGCCTATCATCCTTGTATTTCCCTCAGTGAAATATGTTGAGGAAAACTCTTCATTCGTGGGTCTAGAGTCACGAAGAAGCTAAATAGCATTCATCCTTTACGTTGACAACTGTGAATCTAAATCTCCTGTGAATCCTATGTGACAACCACACATACCAACATGAGTTATCAGTATTATATCAATATTTTTAGTCCTATTGTATGTCAACTAAAAAAATCAATATCTAATTGTACATGAAGTCAAGACATAAAGTCAGTGCAAATACAAAATGTTCCATCCTTTGAGAAAGGGAGAAAAACATCTCTGTGCTTAGCCTATCGCATTTTTATGGATTAGATCCTTAAGTAGTTTAATTCACCACACCCTATGAATGATTCACAAGTCTTCAGAGAAGAAAGGGTCATTTCTCTTAAACAATGAGTAGTTCAACTCTTCTCAAAGCAAAGTCATAAGTGAGTCTAATTTTGCGTGAGCCCATGAAAACTCAGTGTTTTCATTATGCTTGTGCTTATGATGGGAGGAGGTCTGAGAAGGCGCTTCTGAAGGATTATTCATACCAGTCTTTCTCATATGTATGGAGTCTTTAAAGATCGAATCACCGAGGTGTTGCTTCTACACTTGTACTAGGCGAGCAGCAACATTCCCTTTCTCCCTAAGTGCAGTAGACGTCTGTCTTCTGTCCTCTGGAGTATGTATTGCTTGAGCTCACCACAGCCTAGTAGATGGAAATCGTCAGGATATTCTGGAAACCCTTTGGATTTCAGTCTGCTCAGGAGGTTACCACTGCTGCAAACCTCTGGATTTTACCACGCACTTTTAACAACCTCAGATGAAGGATACAAGTCAACACTCGTGACAGCCACGGGCTTCCATGGCCTATCCATGATTGTTGGCTTTGCTTTCATAATCATCCTGTTTCTTATACCAACTAAACTGTCACTGTATTTTTTCATGACCATTTTATCTTTGACGGTTTTTAGATCTATTATGGATTTTCCTATATATCTTCACTCATCGGTGAGGGTCTTCTGTTAGTAGTAGTTACGACAACTGACTTCCAGTCAGTTAGCTGTGGCAGAATAGAAAAAAGAATGACCCACTGTATATTATTCGTATTATGTATCAATATATTATTCGTTTTATTGTTTGCAGTCATCCACTTCCAAGTTTCCGAAATAAACTTTCAGAAAAATCACATCCTTTGGAATGTCCGTTTGACTGAATAGGAGCACGGAAATGCTATTCCATCAAATTGTTTACAGTTTCCATTCCATTCCTCCTGTTTGATGTAGATATTGGCCTTTGGTTCTATCACTAGCTTTGCAAGTAAAAAAATTCATTAGAGCTCATATGGTAATTTTACTGTTGGCAATAAGTTTAGCATAAAATGAACACAGAAGAGGTTACAGTAGACCAAATATGAAAGTCAGTTGAAAAGAAAACATAGTGTTGAATGTTGACAGTAGGAATATAGTTATGAAGTTCCTTTATTATTATTCTATCCTTTCCCGTTTCTTTTGCAGGGGTGTTAATGTACAGATTCCAGTCCTATGGCTGGAGTGAAGAATAGTATCATGATTCTTGAGAGCAACTCTACTAAGTCTTCACGCTCATGTCACTCAAGGTTTTTTAATACCTATTATGTTAGTCGTGTTTGTAGTTTGTGAAGTCACATAAGTTGCATTCACTCAAGCAATAGTATCAAACAGCTATGGCATCAATTCTAGATGTGAATCGATATCGAATGTGAATCCATTTCACTGTGACAAGTGATTATTGCAGATATTCTATTCATGCCAGTAAGAAAGCTGTGCAGAAATAATATAATGTTTATGAAGAAAATAAGATTTGCTAATTTGTTGTATTATTCTCTTTCTTTTCAACAGATTGAATGACAACAGGCTCCACTTTTCATTCACTTGTATGACTATGAGCAGTTTGACCAAGTTGAAGAAGATGACTCGTTTGTAGTCTTCCTCATCAGCTCATTCCATCTACTGGCTTTCAAATCATTTAGTACAGAGCTCACCGTCTAGGTGTTCATCCAGTGTTTTGTTTGCTTATCATGCAGGATCATTTTCAAAGGAAAAGTATGTGTGTATGAGTTAGAGCTCTGATCCCAAGAGTCCATGTAGAAGCTTCCCCTGAGAAGTGTATCGTTTTTGCACCAATGCTACTGAAACGTGTGAATGTGGTATACCACGCATCCCAATAAGCGTCCAGAGCTTCACAGGCTGCTTCTTTGAAACGCCCAGTACTCATGACATTCCATTCATCTGAGGACTAAATATAGCCAACGTAGGCTGTGTTTGCCAAATAGACTTTGAAGTCTTCTTCACACAGTCCTTCATCGACGCCAGTTTTCAGATCGAAGAAACCCTTGCTCCATGAAGTGTGTGAACACATATACTCATGTTTTGTTTGCGATTTTAAAGTCATTCTTCAGTTTTGTTGGAGGAATGGTTCTGTATATGCCCCGTGGATCTGTGCATGAAAGCCCTAATAACTAATGTGAATCGACTTCACTACCAAGGGATGTTTTCATATCTATTGAGGATTTAGTTCATGTATTTCGATTTTAACTTTCTGTCTTACAGCCTTGTTTGTAGATCAAAGCTATTTGAAAGTGTCATCTGGTTTTCAATGGCTTGTGAGGTTATTCATGAGTGGTTTATAAAACCGAATGGATTGTACGTAGCCATACTTTGTTGTCATTCTATGAATTTGAAGAATGTCTGAAGAATGTCTGCAGTTATGCCTTAAAGATTCATACAATTGATGTCCAATATTTATCTCAATAGACTTGCTTTCAATTTGTAGTTTCCTATGCATATGTCTTTCTTTATGGATTTGGGTAGAAGTCGTATTGGAACACTGAAAAATCTGTGATATCAGCCGTGCTGACCTTCTTTCCGGTGGTCATCATTAAGATTTTCACGCTCACTGTCACTTTGTGCAATGCTATGGATCCTAGTGGAAACAGGTGCCGTTCATCCTACTTTTGTGAAGATTGAACTCATCGTAGAAAGTGGAATTTGTTGAAATATTTATGGTATCAATATATCCTGTGTATATAATTACCCAGATTACGGGTGCGTATCTGATTGCTAAGTTATAAAATGTATGAGATAGATGTGATCCATCAATGGCGATTGGATACGTGGTGGAGAGGTATTTTGGTGATGCAAGAGATTTAAATGATGTGATCAGAGTATTTATATCCCTTTTATGTGGATAATGGGTCTTGGATCGATGTTTGAAACATTCCAACCTTGTCTTTTGTTATGCATGGGAAGTGTCCAAAACGAAGATGATGCAGGTACGTACTTCAAGGGTAAGTATAGGGTTGAGGGCGTGACTATGAAGTGGGTTAGGGTTAGGATGTGGATAGGGTGTCGGGTGAGGGAAGGGTTAAGGTTACAGTGTGCAGAACAGCCCCCCAACTTGTTAGGGTGAGGGGTGAGGCGTGAGGTTAGGGTTAGGGTGAGGGTGAGGGTAAGGTTCAAGTGAGGGTGAGGGTAAGGGTTCGTGGGTGAGGGCGAGGTAAGGGCTCGGGGTGAGGGTTCAGGGTGAAGGTGTGGGTCTCACATCTGATAAACGATTGCATTCCAAATATACCCTTCATTTCCCTCGAACAGAGCTCTCACTGTTGGAGCCCTTGGCAGTGTGGAAGCCACCGGCCCCTAAGCCACCACAAGAACGCCTGGGGCCTAGGTGCAAAGGCAAGGCAGGAGCAGAGCTGAGGCCAGGAAGGTGCCAGTGGCGTCTCCCAACCTCGTGCAGACTGCTCCTTCCTGGGCAGGAAGTCTAGAAGCCAGGCAAGTCTGGGCAAGGCTCGCCCCAGGCAGAGCAGCCTCGCGCAAGGAACTCTGCCAGATCAGGGCTCTCAGCGGAGCTGGAGCTCTGCATACTGGAGGCGCACTCGGCTCCACCCCAGCAAGGCTTGCAGCAGCAGGCGACTGGGCTGCCTCCTCTTCCCCGGAGGAGGCTCCCTTCCACTTGTCCTGTGCACTCGGCTTCCAGGCGGAGCCATACCTCGCCTCCTGCAGGTCTTGGCTCAGGGGTTACTTCCCCTGAGCTGGGGTTGTGGGGCGGAACCCAGACACGCAGGGGCAGGCCCAACAACCTGCACACAGCTCTGCTGGGGAGAAGAGCATTAGGGAACCTATGTATTTCAGGCAAATGATGGGAGACCACAAGTGAGTCGCCAGCCTGCTGGCTGCAGACACCACCCAGGGGCCCTGGGTGCATGGTGCTCTCAATGTGGCGCTGAGTCTGGACAGCCAAGCAACAGCTGAAGGAGCTCTGCAGTTGCCCTTCCCTTCCCGTCGACAGAGCTCTCAGTGCTGGAGCCCTTGGAAGTGTGGAACTCAGCGATCCCTAAGCCCTCCCAAACACATGTCTCTGCTGGGAGGAGAGTGCTAGGGAACATACGTCTCTCACACACTTTCTAGGCACACACGGAGTCAGCCTCTGGAGTGTGGGGATGCAAAACCCAGCCAGGGGCCCTTGGAACCTGGTGCTCTCCGTGCGGCGCTTAGTCTGGGCGGCCAAGCAACCGCTGAAGGAGCCCTGCTGTTGCCCTTCGCTTCCCTCTGACAGAGCTTCACTGCTGGAGCCCTTTTGTGAAGCCCACCAGCCCCTAAGCCCTCCTCAAGGACGC
>NW_017206317.1:0-4931 GCF_001704415.2 Capra hircus | reverse complement strand
ACGGGAACGCCGGGAATTCTTTCCCGACACGCAGGAAAAGGACCACTCCTTCGAGCTAGAAGCGGAAACGGGCTCCTCTGGCTGTGGGCGGGACTCTCGTGCATCTCTCGAGTGGAGACGGGTATGTCGGGGAACTTCTTGAGTTGCAGCAAGGGTGTGAAGGACACTTTCGAAGTTCCAGAGGTTAGATGTTTTTAGCCTCGAGCCCCTCAGCGGAAATGGGCCTCATCTCGCCTGGAGGGGAGAACCTCCTGGATTTTCTCGAGTTGCGCAGGTGGTCTCGACTTACGACGGGGACCTCAGGGACCCGCTCTGGTGGCCTCAGGAAAGGCCAGTCCCATGCGAGTTGCTCGGGGGCCTCTCGGGATTCCTCTCCCGTCGATGCCGGGGCCTAAGACCTTGTGTGGAGTCGGTGCCGGAACCTGAGGATTCCTCTCCAGTGCTGACATGGATCTTGGGGTACTTCTGCAGTCTCCCCAGGGAGTCAGTCCTCCTCTCGAGTGGGGCATGCACCTGTGCTTTCCTCCCGAGCTGTAGCAGCAGTGTCACGCTTCCCTTCGCGTGGATCAAGGGATCTGTGTCTTTCCCTCGAGGCTTTCCCATGAGGATTTCCCACGAGGCTTTCCCACAGGGCTGTCCCACGTGCCACCGTGGGGTAGGTCGATCGTGAGCTTGAAAGTCGAGGCAGTGCAGGAAAACAGGTTTCCTGGAATGGACTGAGACTTCTGGGGACTCTGGGAATGGTGGCACGACCCTGGAGTTCCTTTCGCCTTTCCTGTGGAGAGCGCCTCTTCTTGAGATGCGAAGGGAACTCCGGAATTCTTTCCCGACCACGCAGGGAAAGGATCCCTCCTCTCGAGCTAGGAGGCGGAAACGGGGCTCCTCTGGATGTGGGCGGGACTCTCGTGCTTCCTCTCGAGTGGAGACGGGTATGTCGGGGAACTTCTTGAGTTGCGGCAAGGGTGTGAAGGACCCTTTCGAAGTTCCATAGGTTAGGTGTGATTAGCCTCGAGATGCCTCAGCGGAAATGGGCCTCATCTCGCCTGGAGGGGAGAACCTCCTGGATTTTCTCGAGTTGCGGCAGGTTCTCTCGACTTTCGACAGGAATCTCAGGCACCCGCTTGGTGGCCTCAGGAAAGGCCAGTCCCCATGCGAGTTGCTCGGGGCCTCTCGGATTCCTCTCCCGTCAATGCCGGGGCCTAAGATCTTGTGTGGAGTGGGTGCCGGAACCTGAGGATTCCTCTCCAGTGCCGACATGGATCTTGGGGTACTTCTGGAGTCTCCCCAGGGTAGTCAGTCCTCGTCTCGAGGGGGCATGCACGTGCGATTTCTTCCCGAGCTGAAGCAGCAGTGTCGCGATTCCCTTCGCGAGGATCAAGGGATCAGGGCCTTTCCCTCGTGGCTTTCCCACGAGGCTTTCCCACAGGGCTGTCCCACGTGCCACCGTGGTGTGAGTCGATCCTCGGCTTGAAAGTCGCGGCAGTGCAGGGAAAACAGTTTTCCCTGGAATGGACTGAGACATCTGGTGGACTCTGGGAATGTGGCACGACCCTGGAGTTCCTCTCGCCTTTCCTGTGGAGAGCGCCTCCTCTTGAGATGCGACGGGAACGCCCGGATTTCTTTCCCGACCACGCAGCGAAATGATCCCTCCTCTCGAGCTAGGAGGCGGAAACAGGGCTCCTCTGGATGTGGGCGGGACTCTCGTGCTTCCTCTCGAGTGGAGACGGGTATGTCGGGTAACTTCTTGAGTTGCAGCAAGGGTGTGAAGGATCCTTTGGAAGTTCCAGAGTTTAGGTGTGATTAGCCTCGAGGCGCCTCAGCGGAAATGGGCCTCATCTCGCCTGGAGGGGAGAACCTCCTGGATTTTCTCGAGTTGCGGCAGGTGCTCTCGACTTACGATGGGGACCTCAGGGACCCGCTCTGATTTCCTCAGGAAAGGCCAGTCCCCATGCGAGTTGTTTGGGGGCATCTCGGAATTCCTCTCCCGTCAATGCCGGCGCCTTATACCTTGTGTGGAGTCGGTGCTGGAACCTGAGAATAACTCTCCAGTGCTTACATGGTTCTTGGGGTACTTCTGGAGTCTCCCAGGTGAGTCAGTCCTCATCTCTAGTGGGGCATTCATGTGCACTTTCCTCCAGAGCTGTAGCAGCAGTGTCACGCTTCCCTTCGCCAGGATCCAGGGATCTCTGGCTTTATCTGGAGGCTTTCCCACGATGCTTTTTCATGAGGATTTCCCACAGGGCTGTCCCACTTGCCACCGTGGTGTGAGTCGTTCTCGGATTGAAAGTCGAGGCAGTGCAGGGAAAACAGGTTTCCCTGGAATGGACTGAGACATCTGGGGCTCTGGGAATGGTGGCACCACCCTGGAGTTCCTCTCGCCTTTCCTGTGGAGAGCACCTCCCCTTGAGATGTGACGGAAACACCGGGAATTCTTTCCCGACCACGCAGGGAAAGGATCCCTCCTCTCGAGCTAGGAGGCGGAAACGGGGCTCCTCTGGGTGTGGGCAGGACTCTCGTGCTTCCTCTCGAGTGGAGACTGGTATGTCGGGGATCTTCTTGAATTGCAGCAAGTGTGTGAAGGACCCTTTGGAAGTTCCAGAGCTTAGGTGTGATAAGATTCGAGACTCCTCAGCGGAAATGGGCCTCATCTCGCCTGGAGGGGAGAACCTCCTGGATTTTCTCGAGTTGCGGCAGGTGCTCTCGACTTACGACGGGTACCTCAGGGACCCGCTCTGGTGGCCTCAGGAAAGGCCAGTCCCCATGGAGTTGCTCGGGGCCTCTCGGTATTCCTCTCCGTCGATGCCGGGGCCTAAGACCTTTTGTGGATTCGGTGCCAGAACCTGAGGATTCCTCTCCAGTGCTGACATGGATCTTGGGGTACTTCTGGAATCTCCCCAGGGGAGTCAGTCCTCGTCTCGAGTGGGGGCATGCACGTGCGCTTTCCTCCCGAGCTGTAGCAGCAGTGTCACGCTTCCCTTCGCGATGAACAAGGGATCTGTGGCATTCCCCAAGGCTTTCCACGAGGCTTTCCCACGAGGCTTTCCCGCAGGGCTGTCCCACGTGCCACCGTGGTGTGAGTCGATCCTCGGCTTGAAAGTCGAGGCAGTCCAGGGAAACAGGTTTCCCTGGAATGGACTGAGACATCTGGGGGACTCTGGAATGGTGGCGTGACCTGGAGTTCCTCTCGCCTTTCCTGTGGAGAGTGCCTCCTCTTGAGATGCGACGGGAACGCCGGGAATTCTTTCCCGACCACGCAGGGAAAGGATCCCTCCTCTCGAGCTAGGAAGCGGAAAAGGGGCTCCTAAGGATGAGGGCGGCACTCTCGTGCTTCCTCTCGAGTGGAGACGGGTATGTCGGGGAACTTCTTGAGTTGCAGCAAAGGTGTGAAGGACCCTTTGAAAGTTCCAGAGTTTAGGTGTGATAAGCCTCGAGACTCCTCAGCGGAAATGGGCCTCATCTCGCCTGGAGGGGAGAACCTCCTGGATTTTCTCGAGTTGCCCCAGGTGCTCTCGGCTTCCGACGGGGACCTCAGGGACACGCTCTAGTGCCCTCAGGAAAGGCCCGTCCCCATGCGAGTTGCTCGTGGGCCTCTAGCGATTCCTCTCCCGTCTATGCCGGGGCCTGAGACATTGTGTGGAGTCGGTGCTGGAACCTGAGGATTCCTCTCCAGTTCTGACATGGATCTTGGGGTACTTCTGGAGTCTCCCAGGGGAGTCAGTCCTCGTCGCGAGTGTGGCGTGCACGTGCGCTTTCCTCCGAGCTTTAGCAGCAGTGTCACGCTTCCCTTTGCGTGGATCCAGGGATCTGTGGCTTTCTCAGTAGGCTTTCCCACGAGGCTTTCCCACTAGGCTTTTCACAGGGCTCTCCCACGTGCCACCGAGTTCTGAGTCGATCCTCGGCTTGAAAGTCGAGGCATTGCGGGGAAAACAGGTTTCCCTGGAATCGACTGAGACATCTGGGGGCTCTGGAATGGTGGCACGACCCTGAGTTCCTCTCTCCTTTCCTGTGGAGAGCGCCTCTTCTTGAGATGGACGGGAACGCCGGAAATTCTTTCCGACACGAAGGGAAAGGATCCCTCCTCTCGAGCTATGAGGCTGAAACGGGCTCTTCTGGTTGTGGGCGGGACTCTCGTGCTTCCTTTCGAGTGGAAACGGGTATGTCGGGGAACTTCTTGAGTTGCAGCAACGTGTGAAGGCCCTTTGGAAGTTCCAGAGGTTAGGTGTGATTAGCCTCGAGATGCCTCAGCGCAAATGGTCTCATCTCGCCTGGAGGGAGAACCTCCTGGATTTTCTCGAGTGCGCCAGGTGCTCTCGACTTACGACGGGACCTCAGGGACCCGCTTTGGTGGCCTCAGGAAAGGCCAGTCCCCATGCGGAGTTGCTCGGGAGCCTCTCGTGATGTCTCTCCCTCTCCAATGCTGTCTTGGATCTTGACTGGCCTTTCCTGAGGCCACCAGAGCGGGTCCCTGCGGTCCCCATTGTAAGTCGAGAGCACCTGCCGCAACTCGAGAAAATCAAGGATGTTCTCCCCTCCAGGCAAAATGAAGCCTATTTCCGCTGAACATCTCAAGGCTAAGCACACTTAAACTCTGGAACTTCCAAAGGGTCCTTCACACCCTTGCTGCAAATCAAGAAGTTCCCCGACATACCCGTCTGCACTTAAGAGGAAGCACGATAGTTCCGCCCACATCCAGAGGAGCCCCGTTTCCGCCTCATAGCTCGAGAGGAGGGATCCTTTCCCTTCGAGGTCGGGAAAGAATTCCCGGCGTTCTCGTCGCATCTCAAGAGGAGGCGCTCTCCACAGGAAAGGCGAGAGGAACTCCAGGGACATGCCACCATTCTCCGAGTCCCCCAGATGTCTCAGTCCATTCCAGGGAAACCTGTTTCCCCGCACTGACTCGACTTTCAAGCCGAGGATCGACTCACACCACT
>NW_017206316.1:0-4931 GCF_001704415.2 Capra hircus | reverse complement strand
AGTCAAAATCTTATAATAGGACTGATAAAAGTTTTCATTTTTGGGTCAATGCTTGCTGCTAAATTTTCATATCCTTTATTTTTAGATAGAGTTGGTATATTAAAAAACAAGTAGTAGACCGGTATTAGCAACATTAGATCTTTGAGTTAAGTACCTTCTTGTTATAACGCCACTGCACTCTTTGTTCTATAGAGATGTAACTTTAATGCTTTAAAGGAAATGCAGATTAAAGAAAAACACTCAAGAGAAACAAAATTAACATTCATTAAGGAAGAGAGCCAAAAAGTGTTTAACAAGCCTCTTGGCCAGAAGATAATGTAAATCACCAGAGACCTTTTGTATACAAAAATGTACAGAAAGAGTCTGGGGTGCGAACGCTACATAATTTTGTGTTACCCATTGAACTCCATGTTTTATCAAAAGTATAAAAGGCTTTATGAACAATAAAGGATGGGGCCAGTTTCTCGGACCAGTTTCTCGAACTAGTCTCTCGGCCTGGTTTCTGGGACTCAGGCTCCCCCGTGTCTTTTTCTCTCTTTCTTCTTCTCTCTCCCTTTCCTTCTCTCTGCTTTTTACTTTAACTTCAGGCTGAATCTCCACCAGGGGCGGAGGCTCGCAAGGTCTACTTACTTGCCTGGCTGTTAAGACCTGCACGAAAGGGAGCTTAAGGCGAGGCACCCTTAGATATTCAAGCAGGGGCTGGTGGCCCAACGTAGATGGTGAAAATTCCTTGTCTGGAATTTTATTGGTCTTCCACGTAAACCAAGCTATTCAGCCCTTTTCCTCCAGTTAATCTTCTTACTACACTATAATTTTTAATCTAATCTTACATTAATAAATAAAAAAGACTTTCCACGACAACGCCGTCCATCCGTCGAATTCCCTGGATCAGCGGGGCTGGACCCGGCAGACTGAGATATCTGGGGGACTCTTGGAATGGTGGCCGACCCTGGAGTTCCTCCGCCTTTCCTGTGGAGAGCGCCTCCTCATGAGATGCGACGGGAACACCGGGAATTCTTTCCCGAACATGCAGGGAAAGGATACCTGACCTCGAGGTGTGAGGCGGAAACGGGGGCTCCTCTGGATGTGGCGGATTCTCGTGCTTCTCTCGAGTGGAGTCAGGTATGTCGGAGAACTTCTTGAGTTGCAGCAAGGGTGCGAAGGAACCTTTGGAAGTTCCAGATGTTAGGTATGGTTAGCCTCGAGACGCCTCAGAGGAAAAGGGCCTCATCTCGCCTGGAGGGAGAACGTCCTGGATTTTCTCGAGTTGCGGCAGGTGCTCTTGACTTACTACGGGGACCTCAGGGACCCGCTCTGGTGGCCTCAGGAAAGGCCAGTCCCATGCAAGTTGCTCGGGGCCTCTCGAGATTCCTCTCCGTCGATGCCGGGGCCTAAGACCTGTGTGGAGTCGGTGCCGGAACCTGAGGTTTCCTCTCCAGTGCTGACATGGATCTTGGGTACTTCTGGAGTCTCCCCAGGGGAGTTAGTCGTCGTCTTGTGTGGGGGCATGAACGTGCACTTTCCTCCCGAGCTGTAGCAGCAGTGCAACGCTTCCTTCGCGTGGATCAAGGGATCTGTGGCTTTCCCTCGAGGCTTTCCCACGAGGCTTTCCCACAGGGCTGTCCCACGTGCCATCGTGGTGTGAGTCGATCCTCGCTAGAAATTCGAGGCAGTGCAGGGAAAACAGGTTTCCCTGAATGGACTGGAGACATCTGGGGGACTCTGGAATGGTGGCACGACCCTGGAGTTCCTCTCGCCTTTCCTGTGGAGAGCGCCTCCTTTGAGATGCGACAGGAACGCCGGGAATTCTTTCCCGAACACGCAGGGAAAGGATCCCTCTCTCGAGATAGGAGGCGGAAACGGGGCTCCTATGGATGTGGGCGGATCTCTGGTGCTTCCTCTCGAGTGGAGACGGGTATGTCGGGAACTTCTTGAGTTGCAGCAAGGGTGTGAAGGGTCCTTTGGAAGTTCCAAAGGTTAGGTGTGATTAGCCTCGAGACGCCTCAGCGGAAATGGGCCTCATCTCGCCTGGAGGGGAGAACCTCCTGGATGTACTCAAGTTGCGGCAGGTGCTCTCGACTTACGACGGGGACTTCAGGGACCCACTCTGGTGGCCTCAGGAAAGGCCAGTCCCCATGCGAGTTGCTCGGGTCCTCTCGGGATTCTTCTCCCGTCGATGCCGGGCCTAAAACCTTGTGTGGAGACGGTGCCGGAACCTGCGGATTCCTCTCCAGTGCTGACACATGGATCTTGGGGTATTTCTGGAGTCTCCCCAGGGGAGTCAGTCCTCGTCTCGAGTGGGGGCATGCACGTGCGCTTTCCTCCCGAGCTGTAGCAGCAGTGTCACGCTTCCCTTCGCCTGGATCAAGGGATCTGTGCCTTTCCCTTGAGGCTCTCACACGAGGCTTTCCCAGGAGGCTTTCCCACAGGGCTGTCCCACGTGCCACCGTGGTGTGAGTCGATCCTCGGCTTGAAAGTCGCGGCAATCGAGGGAAAACAGATTTCCCTGGAATGGACTTAGACATCTGCGGGACTCTGGGAATGGTGGCAAGGCCCGGGAGTTCCTCTCGCCTTCCAGTGGAGAGTGCCTCCTCTTGAGATGCGACGAGAACGCCGGAATACTTTCCCGACCACGCAGGGAAAGGATCCCTCCTCTCTAGCTAGGAGGCGGAAACGGGCTCCTCTGGATGTGGGCAGGACTCTCTTGCTTGCTCTCGAGTAGAGACGGGAATATTGGGGACTTCTTGAGTTGCAGCAAGGGTGTGAAGGACCCTTTGGAAGTTCCAGAGGTTAGGTGTGATTAGCCTCCAGACGCCTCAGCAGAAATGGGCCTCATCTCGCCTGAAGGGAGAAATCCTGGATTTTCTCGAGTTGCGGCAGGTGCTCTCGACTTACGACGGGACCTCAGGGACCCGCTCTGTTGGCCTCAGGAAAGGACAATCCCCAAGCGAGTTGCTCGGGGCCTCTCGGGATTCCTCTCCCCCGTCGATGCCGGGGCCTAAGATCTTGTGTGGAGTCGGTGTCGGAACCTGAGGATTCCTCTCCAATGCTGACATGGATCTTGGGGTACTTCTGGAGTCTCCCCAGGGGAGTCAGTCCTCGTCTCGAGGGGGGATGCACGTGCGCTTTCCTCCGAACTGTAGCAGCAGTGTCGCGCTTCCCTTCGCGTGGATCAAGTGATCTGTGGCTTTCCCTTGAGGCTTTCCCATGAGGCTTTCCCACGAGGCTTTCCCACAGGGCTGTCCCACATGCCACCGTGGTGTGAGTCGATCCTCGCCTTGAAAGTCGAGGCAGTGCAGGGAATACAGGTTTCCCTGGAATGGACTGAGACATGTGGGGGACTCTGGGAATGGTGGCACGACCCTGGAGTTCCTCTCGCCTTTCCTGTGGAGAGCGCCTCCTCTTGAGATGGACGGGAACGCCGGGAATCTTTCCCCACCAGGCAGGGAAAGGATTCCTCCTCTCGAACTAGGAGGCGGAAACAGGGCTCCTCTGGATGTTGGCGGAACTCTCGTGCTTCCTCTCGAGTGGAGACGGGTATGTCGGGGAACTTCTTGAGTTGCAGCAAGGGTGTGAAGGACCCTTTGGAAGTTCCAGATGATAGATGTGATTAGCCTCGAGACGCCGCAGTGGAAATCTCCAGTGCTGACATGGATCTTGGGGTACTTCTGGAGTCTCCCCAGGGGAGTCAGTCCTCGTCTCGAGGGGGGATGCACGTGCGCTTTCCTCCCGAGCTGTAGCAGCAGTGTCGGGCTTCCCTTCGCGGATCAAGGGATCTGTGGCTTTCCCTCGAGGCTTTCCCAAGAGGCTTTCCCACGAGGCTTTCCCACGAGGCTTTCCCACAGGGCTGTCCCACGTGCCACCATGGTGTGAGTCGATCCTCGGCTTGAAAGTCGAGGCAGTGCAGGGAAAACAGGTTTCCCTGGAATGGACTGAGACATCCAGGGGACTCTGGGAATGGTGGCACGACCCTGGAGTTCCTCTCGCCATTCCTGTGGAGCGCGCCTCCTCTTGAGATGTGACGGGAACACCGGGAATTCTATCCCGACCACGCAGGGAAAGGATCCCTCCTCTCGAGCTAGGAGGCGGAAACGGGGCTCCTCTGGATGTGGGCGGGATTCTCGTGCTTCCTCGCGAGTGGAGACGGGTATGTCGGGGAACTTCTTGAGTTGCAGTAAGGGTGTGAAGGACCCTTTGCAAGTTCCAGAGGTAAGGTGTGATTAGCCTCGAGATACCTCAGCAGAAATGGGCCTCATCTCGCCTGGAAGGGAGAACCTCCTGGATTTTCTCGAGTTGCGGCAGGTGCTCTCGACTTACGACGGGGACCTCAGGGACCCGCTGCAGTGGCCTCAGGAAAGGCCAGTCCCCATGCGAGTTGCTCTGCGGCCTCTCGGGATTCCTCTCACGTCGATGCAGGGGCCTAAGACCTTGTGTGGAGTTGGTGCCGGAACCTGAGGATTCCTCTCCAGTGATGGCATGGATCTTGGGGTACTTCTGGTGTTTCCCCAGGGGTGTCAGTTTCGTCTCGAGTGGGGCCATGCACGTGCGCTTTCCTCCCGAGCTTTATCAGCAGTGTCACGCTTCCCTTCGCGTGGATCAAGGGATCTGTGGCTTTCCCTCGAGGCTTTCCCACGAGGCTTTCCCACAGGGCTGCCCCACGTGCCACTGTGGTGTGAGTCGATCCTCGGCTTGAAAGTCGAGGCAGTGCAGGGAAACCAGGTTCCCTGGAATGGACTGAGACATCTGGGGAACTCTGGCGATGGTGGCATGAACCTGGAGTTCCTCTCGCTTTTCCTCTGGAGAGCGCCTCCTCTTGAGATGCGACGGGAACGCCGCGAATTCTTTCGCCACCACGCAGGGAAAGGATCCCCCTCTCGAGCTAGGAGGTGGAAACGGGGCTCCTCTGGATGTGGTCAGGCTCTCGTGCTTCC
>NW_017206315.1:0-4931 GCF_001704415.2 Capra hircus | reverse complement strand
CCCATGCGAGTTGCTCATGGGCTATCGGGATTCTCTCCCGTTGATGCCGGGACCTAAGATCTTGTGTGGAGTCTGTGCCAAACCTGAGGATTCCTCTCCATTGCTGACTTTATCTTGGGTACTTCTGGAGTCTCCCCAGGGGATTCAGTCCTCGTCTCAAGTCGGGGCATGCACGTGCACTTTCCTCCGAGCTGTAGCAGCAGTGTTGAGCTTCCCTTCGAGAGAATCAAGGGATCTGTGGCTTTCCCTCGAGGCTTTCCCACGACACTTTCCCACGACGCTTTCGCACCAGGCTTTCCCACGAGGATTTCCCACAGTGATGTCCCACGTGCCACAGTGGGTGTCAGTCGATCCTCGGTTTGAAAGTCGGAGGCAGTGCCTGGGAAACAGGCTTCCCTGGAATGGACTGAGACATCTGGGAGACTCTAGGAATGGTGGCACGACCCTGGATTTCCTCTCGCCTTTCCTGTGTAAAGCGCCCCCTCTTGAGATGTGACGGGAACGCCGGGAATTCTTTTCCGAACACGCAGGGAAAGGATCCCTCCTGTCGGGCTAGGAGGAGGAAAAGGGCTCCTCTGGATGTAGGCGGGACTCTCGTGCTCCCTCTCGAGTGGAGACGGGAATCTCGCGGAACTTTTGATTTGGAGCAAGGGTGTGAAGGACCCTTTGGAAGTTCCAGAGTTTAGGTGAGATAGCCTCGAGACGCCTCAGCGGAAATGGGCCTCATCTCGCCTGGAGGGGAGAACCTCCTGGATTTTCTCGAGTTGCAGCAGGTGCTCTCGACTTAAGACGGGGACCTCAGGGACTCGCTCTGGTGGCCTCGGGAAAGGCCAGTCCCCATGCGAGTTGCTCGGGGGCCTCTCGGGATTCCTCTCCCATCGATGCCAGGGCCTAAGACCTTGTGTGGAGTCGGTGCCGGAACCTGAGGATTCCTCTCCAGTGCTGACATGGATCTTGGGTACTTCTGGAGTCTCCCCAGGGGAGTCAGTCCTCGTCTCGAGTGGGGGCATGCACGTGGGCTTTCTTCACGAGCTGTAGCAGAAGTGTCACCCTTCCCTTCGCGTGGATCAACGGATCTGTGGCTTTCCCTCGAGGCTTTCCCACGAGGCTTTCCCACGAGGCTTTCCCACAGGGCTGTCCCACGTGCCACCGTGGTGTGAGTCGATCCTTGGCTTGAAAGTCGAGGCAGTGCAGGGAAAACAGGTTTCCCTGGAATGGACGGAGACATCTGGTTGACTCTGGGAATGGTGGCACGACCCTGGAGTTCCTCTCGCCTTTCCTGTGGAGGGCGCCTCCTCTTGAGATGCGACGGGAACGCCGGGAATTCTTTCCCGACAACGTAGGGAAATGATCCCTCCTCTCGAGCTAGGAGGCGTAAACGGGGCTCCTCTGGATGTGGGCAGGACTCTCGTGCTTCCTCTCGAGTGGAGACGGGTATGTCGGGGAACTTGTTGAGTTGCAACAATGGTGTGAAGGACCCTTTGGAAGTTCCAGAAGTTAGGTGTGATTAGCCTCGAGACGCCTCAGCGGAAATGGGCCTCAACTCGCCTGGAGGGGAGCACCTCCTGGATGTTCTTGAGTCGCGGCAGGTGCTCTCGTCTTACAACGGGGACCTCAGGGACCCGCTCTGGTGGCCTCAGGAAAGGCCAGTCCCCATGCGAGTTGCTCGAGGGCCCTCGAGCAACTCGCATGGGGACTGGCCTTTCCTGAGGCCACCAGAGCGGGTCCCTGAGGTCCCCGTTGTAAGACGAGAGCACCTGCCGCGACTCAAGAACATCCAGGAGGTGCTCCCCTCCAGGCGAGTTGAGGCCCATTTCCGCTGAGGCGTCTCGAGGCTAATCACACCTAACTTCTGGAACTTCCAAAGGGTCCTTCACACCATTGTTGCAACTCAACAAGTTCCCCGACATACCCGTCTCCACTCGAGAGGAAGCACGAGAGTCCTGCCCACATCCAGAGGAGCCCCGTTTACGCCTCCTAGCTCGAGAGGAGGGATCATTTCCCTACGTTGTCGGGAAAGAATTCCCGGCGTTCCCGTCGCATCTCAAGAGGAGGCGCCCTCCACAGGAAAGGCGAGAGGAACTCCAGGGTCGTGCCACCATTCCCAGAGTCAACCAGATGTCTCCGTCCATTCCAGGGAAACCTGTTTTCCCTGCACTGCCTCGACTTTCAAGCCAAGGATCGACTCACACCACGGTGGCACGTGGGACAGCCCTGTGGGAAAGCCTCGTGGGAAAGCCTCGTGGGAAAGCCTCGAGGGAAAGCCACAGATCCGTTGATCCACGCGAAGGGAAGGGTGACACTTCTGCTACAGCTCGTGAAGAAAGCCCACGTGCATGCCCCCACTCGAGACGAGGACTGACTCCCCTGGGGAGACTCCAGAAGTACCCCAAGATCCATGTCAGCACTGGAGAGGAATCCTCAGGTTCCGGCACCGACTCCACACAAGGTCTTAGGCCCTGGCATCGATGGGAGAGGAATCCCGAGAGGCCCCCGAGCAACTCGCATGGGGACTGGCCTTTCCCGAGGCCACCAGAGCGAGTCCCTGAGGTCCCCGTCTTAAGTCGAGAGCACCTGCTGCAACTCGAGAAAATCCAGGAGGTTCTCCCCTCCAGGCGAGATGAGGCCCATTTCCGCTGAGGCGTCTCGAGGCTATCTCACCTAAACTCTGGAACTTCCAAAGGGTCCTTCACACCCTTGCTCCAAATCAAAAGTTCCGCGAGATTCCCGTCTCCACTCGAGAGGGAGCACGAGAGTCCGCCTACATCCAGAGGAGCCCTTTTCCTCCTCCTAGCCCGACAGGAGGGATCCTTTCCCTGCGTGTTCGGAAAAGAATTCCCGGCGTTCCCGTCACATCTCAAGAGGGGGCGCTTTACACAGGAAAGGCGAGAGGAAATCCAGGGTCGTGCCACCATTCCTAGAGTCTCCCAGATGTCTCAGTCCATTCCAGGGAAGCCTGTTTCCCAGGCACTGCCTCGACTTTCAAACCGAGGATCGACTGACACCACTGTGGCACGTGGGACATCACTGTGGGAAATCCTCGTGGGAAAGCCTGGTGCGAAAGCGTCGTGGGAAAGTGTCGTGGGAAAGCCTCGAGGGAAAGCCACAGATCCCTTGATTCTCTCGAAGGGAAGCTCAACACTGCTGCTACAGCTCGGAGGAAAGTGCACGTGCATGCCCCCGACTTGAGACGAGGACTGAATCCCCTGGGAGACTCCAGAAGTACCCCAATATACATAGTCAGCAATGGAGAGGAATCCTCAGGTTTTGGCACAGACTCCACACAAGATCTTAGGTCCCGGCATCAACGGGAGAGGAATCCCGATAGGCCCATGAGCAACTCGCATGGGACTGGCCTTTCGTGAGGCCACAAGAGTGGGTCCATGATGTCCCCGTCGTAAGTCGAGAGCACCTGCCGCAACTCGAGAAAATCCAGGAGGTTCTCCTCTCCTGGCGAGATGAGGCCCATTTCCGCTGAGGCGTCTCGAGGCTAATCACACCTAAACTCTGGAACTTCCAAAGGGTCCTTCACACCCTTGCTGCAACTCAAGAACTTCCCCAACATGCCCGTCTCCACTCGACAGGAACCACGAGAGTCCCGCCCACATCCAGAGGAGCCCCGTTTCCGCCTCCTTGGTAGAGAGGAGGGATACTTTCCCTGCGTTGTCGGGAAAGAATTCCTGGATTTCCCATGGCATGTCAAGAGGAGGCCTCTCCACAGGAATGGCGAGAGGAACTCCAGGGTCGTGCCATCATTCCCAGAGTCCCCAGATGTCTCAGTCCATTCCAGGGAAACCTGTTTTCCCTGCACTGCCTCGACGTTCAAGCCGAGGATCGACTCACACCATGGTGGCACGTGGGACAGCCCTGTGGGAAAGCCTCGTGGGAAAGCCTCGTGGAAAAGCCTCGAGGGAAAGCCACAGATCCCTTGATCCACGGGAAAGGAAGCGTGACACTGCTGCTACAGCTCGGGAGGAAGCGCACGTGCATGCCCCCACTCGGGACGAGGACTGACTCCCCTGGGAGACTCCAGATGTACCCCAAGATCCATGTCAGCACTGGAGAGGAAGTCTCAGGTTCCGCACCGACTCCACACAAGGTCTTAGACCCGGTATCGAAGGGAGAGGAATCCCGAGAGGCCCCCGAGCAACTCGCATGGGGACTGGCCTTTCCTGAGGCCACCACAGCGGGTCCCTGAGGTCCCCGTCGTAAGTCGAGAGCACCTGCCGCAACTCGAGAAAATCCAGGAGGTTCTTCCCTCCAGGCGAGATGAGGCCCATTTCCGCTGAGGCGTCTCGAGGATAATCACACCTAACCTCTGGAACTTCCACAGGGTCCTTCACACCCTTTCTGCAACTCAAGAAGTTCCCGACATACCCGACTCCACTCGAGAGGAAGCACGAGAGTCCCGCCCACATCCAGAGGAGCCCCGTTTCCGCCTCCTAGCTCGAGAGGAGGGATCCTTTCCCTGCGTGGTCGGGAAAGAATTCCCGGCGTTCCCGTTGCATCTCAAGAGGAGGCGCTCTCCACAGGAAAGGCCAGAGGAACTCCTGGGTCGTGCCACCATTCCCAGAGACCCCTGATGTCTCAGTCCATTCCAGGGAAAACTGTTTTCCCTGCACTGCCTCGACTTTCAAGCCGAGGATGGACTCACACCACGGTGTCACGTGGACAGCCCGGGAAAGCCTCGTGGGAAAGCCTCGTGGGAAAGCCTCGTGGGAAAGCCTGGCGGGAAAAGCCCCTGATCCCTTGATCCACCCGAAAGCGAAGCGCGACACTGCTGCTAGAGCTCGGAAGGAAAGCGCACGTGCATGCCCCCACTCGAGTAGAGGTCTGACTGCACTGGGAGACGCCAGAAGTCCCCCAAGATCCATGTCAGCACTGGAGAGGAATCCTCAGGTTCCAGCACCGACTCCACACAAGATCATAGG
>NW_017206314.1:0-4933 GCF_001704415.2 Capra hircus | reverse complement strand
GTTTGAATATTCTTTGGCATTGCCCTTTTCTGGGATTGGACTGAAAACTGACCATCGGACTGGAAAAAGTTTTCAATGGAGTGTTACTCAGTCATAAAAAAGAACACATTTGAGTCAGGTCTAATGAGGTGGATGAATCTTGATCCTATTATACATAGTGAAGAAAGTACTGTATACTAATGCATTATATGCAGCATCTAGAAAGATGGTGCTGAAGAATTTATTTGCATACTCCTCATTGTGTATATGTACCACAGCTTTCTTATCCAGTCATCTGCTGATCGACATCTAGGTTGCTTCCATGTCCTGGCTATTATAAACAGTGCTTCAGTGAACACTAGTGTACATGTGTCTCTTTCGATTCTGGTTTCCTTGGTGTGTATGCCCAGCAGTGGTATTGCTGGGTCGTATGGCAGTTCAATGTCCAGTTTTTTAAGGAATCTCCACACTGTTCTCCGTAGTGGCTGTACTGGTTTGCATTCCCACCAACAGTGTAAGAGGGTTCCTTTTCTCCACACCTTCTCCAGCATTTGTTGTTGTACGCTTTTGGATAGCAGCCATTCTGACTGGCGTGAAATGGTACCTCACTGTGGTTTTGATTTGCATTTCTCTGATAATGAGTGATGTTGAGCATCTTTTCATGTGTTTGTTAGCCATCTGTCTGTTCTTGGGGAAATATCTATTTTGTTCTTTGGCCATTTTTTGCTGGGTTGTTTAGTTTTTCTGCAATTGAGCTGCAGGAGTTGCATTTTGAGATTAGCTGTTTGTCTGATGCTTCATTTGCTATTATTTTCTCCCATTCTGAAGGCTGCCTTTCCCTCTTGCTTATAGTTTCCCTTGTTGTGCAGAAGCTTTTAATTTTAATTAGGTCCCATTTGTTTATTTTTTTTTTTCTTTCCAATATTCTGTGAGGTGGGTCATAGAGGATCCTGGTGTGATTTGTGTCGGAGAGTGTTTTGCCTATGTAAAACTCCTCAGTTTCCTGGTCTTACTTTTAGATCTTTAATCATTTTGAGTATATTTTGTGTATGGTGTTAGAAAATGTTCTAGTTTCATTCCTTTAGAAGTTATGGACCAGTTTTCCAGCACCACTTGTTAAAGAGATTGTCTTTTTTCTCCATTGTGTATTCTTGCATCCTTTGTCAAAGATAAGGTGTCCACAGGTGCATGGATCTATTTCTGGGCTTTCTATTTTGTTTCATTGATCTATATTTCTATCTTTGTGCCAGTACCATACTGTCTTGATGACTGTGGCTTTGTAGGAGAGCCTGGAGTCAGGCAGCTGGATTCCTCCAGTTGCAGTCTTCTTTTTCAAGATTGCGTTGGCTAGTCGAGCTTTTTTGCATTTCCAGACAAATTGTGAAATTATTTTTCCATCTCTGCTCACTTTCCTCTTCGCTTTCATGCATTGGAGAAGGAAATGGCAGCCCACTCCTGTGTTCTTGCCTGGAGAATCCCAGGGATGGGAGAGCTGGTGGGCTGCTGTCTGTGGAGTCACACAGAGTCAGACATGACTGAGCAACAGCAGCAGTAATTGTTGTAGGCAAAAGAGGAATCTGTGGCAACTTTGGAATTGCAGCATCTCCTAAAAGTTCACAACCAATGTCTTTAGCAGCAGGAAGGGTCAACCCCTCACCAATGGTAAAGGGCTTCTTAGCTTTAGCAATGAAGCTAGCCAGTAAGAATGGTGCTCTCAGTGCAGACGCGTTCAGTGAAGTGGTGGCCTTCAACAATAGTTTTCAATTCTTTGTGTTCACATTTTATTTTCCTTTGGAAAACTCAGAAGACTTGTTCTTTCAATGCAAGGTGCTTGATCTCCATCTGGTGAAGTAGTTTTGAAGATTTCGTGACTTTGTTGGATAACCAGTCATCACATATACAAAGTGGGCTTGGAGTATGAATTCCGTTTTAATGAACATGTAGAATTCTTGGTATTTTTTTAAATGTCACTTGTCTTGTGTTGACAGTCATAGAGTCTTCTGCTTTCCCATCATTGGATCTTCACCCTTTCAGAGAAGCTCTCCAGAGGCATCTGTCTTTCTTTTTTTTTTTTTTTTACTTATTTTCGCTAGCGTTAGCTTGTGAGCTAACGAAAACTGGGACCAACAAACGTGCAGTGTCTGAAAGAGGCAGCGCTGGATGGGAGACCATGAACGCAGTAAAACCAGTGTCGGATTTTGACTTAAAACCTGCACCAAATGTAATTCAATTATTACTTGCCTGTCAGTGATAGAGTTTTGATAGGAGTCTGCAAACAGTATCATGACTTTGTGCAGTCAAATCTTTCTGCCAATGATAATCTGTTTCTTGCAGCACTGAGGACAGTGCTAGCATCACCAGCTCAGATCCACCTCAGATCATCAGGCTTTCGATTCTCAAAAGGAGCTTGCAACATAGATGCCTTCTGTGTGCAGTTCACAGCATTGTTCAAGTTCCTGTGATAATGTAATGCCCCTGCTGATCTCACAGGAGGCAGAGCGCAGGCAGTAATGTGAGCAATGAGGACTGGCTGTAAAATGGATGAAGCTTCGCTCACCTACCCTTATATCCTACTGTTCAGCCTGGTCGTTGTAGGGACCTGGGGAACATTGCTCTAAAGGCTTTTTTTTTTTTTTTTTTAGTTTATAAATGACTGTCTTCTCTCTGCGTTCTCATACAGAGAAACAGGTTAGTAGGTTCTCTAAGATATTTTCAAAAATTAAGTAATTTATTTTAACTTGAGGATAATTCATTTACAATATTGTGATTTTTTTTGGCCATACATTGACATGAATCAGCCGCAGGTACATATGTATCCCCACATTCTGAATGCCCCTACCACCTCCACCCCCACCCCTCCCCTCTGGGTTGTCCCAAAGCACTGGCTTTGAGTGTCCTGATTCATGCATTAAACTTGCACTGGTCTCTATTTTATACGAGCATAAAATCCATTCATAATATGCCTATCCTAAAGGTCTCATCAGCTTCCCAAATCCTCTACCTAAAATACCATCATTTGGGGGACTGATTCTAATGTTGCATGAAGATGAGTTTTATAAAGGTTTTAAAGAAAAAATGTAAGTTTAAGGTACACAAGAGAGTGTATGTGTCTAAGCTGGAAAGTATGATCAATTTCTATATAATCTTATTGTGACCATTTAACTAGCACCTGGGTCAAGAAGTAAAACATTAGGTACAGATACAAACCTTAAGGCCCTCTTTCAGGGCCTTAGGGCATATATACTATATGCCACAGTATTAATGTGCTACGGTTTCCGTATCTATTCTTCTGGTTATAGGCATTTGAGTGCTTTCCAGTTTGAGGCCAAGATGGACACTACTGCTGTAAAATCTGTGTAAATGTGTTATTGTGTGCATATTTTCATTTCTGTTGAGTGTGTAAAAGAATAGGGTGAATGTATTGTAAGGTGTGCACTTGTGAAGCTCTAATATAAAAACGCACTGAACAACAGGGAAGGACCCCAAGCAAGGGAGGCACGGAGAAAGACTAGCCTAAGAGGCCTTCTGATGGCCAGCCAGACTCTGATAGGCTCATAAATCCTGCACCTGAGGCAGTCTGTGTCCCTGCACACGTGGTGCCATCAGGATCCCCATGACTCAAACAGCTGTGCCACCTTCAAGCTCAACCCCCACCGGGGCAGAGCTGCCACAGGCAAAAAGTCTTGGGTCTATGCACCTGGGGTCACTGCAGTAGTGTCTGACCCTTTGAAACCCTGTGAACTGTGGCCTGTCAGGCTTCTCTGTCAGGGGGGTTCTCCAGGCAAGAATAGTTACTAGAGTGGGTTGCCACACCCTTCTAGAGGACTATACTTCCTGCTCCTCTAGCTGCCAACTCCCTTGCGCACCCGGTGTTGCCAGAGCCCCTGCAACCCAAGCAGATGCACCACCTCCACACCTGGCCCTCACTTGGGCAGACCCAAGTCCTTCAGGGCAGTCTCAGGAGAAAACCCCAGTGGATGACCCACATGTAGAGGTTCAGATAAAACCACAGTTGAATCCCAGGGAGTGTGGCTAAGGAAGAAGACCCAAACCCTTCCCACCAGCTCTACAAGCTGCACATTAAATCAACATGATCAACTAGGCAGACTCTGTGTCTATGGAATATAGAACATAGAGTCTGCGGGTAGTGAATATAAAAGGACTTTGAGAGCTCCCACAAAAGAAAATGCACTAGTTCTGATATATGTGGATACTGGGGGCAAGAACACATAGGGGTGGGGCCAGATTAGAGTCTGAGGTTGCCCTGCAGCAGGTCCAGAGACCAGGGCAGTGTTGGAGGGCATCTTAGGTGGACTGTGGCTCCCAGAGAGGAAAAGGATGCTGACAACAGACACTCAAGAAATACCCTTATTATTCTTATATTTTCACTTGTTCTGTATTAAAATCTTTTTTCTGTTATATTTTTCTTTTCCCCCCACCTCTGTTGTAGCTGTCAATTTTATTAGCACTATGAAATCTAATTAAGCCATTGATTTTTTTTAATTCCCACTTTTTGTTGCTGCTATAAATCTCTGCCTTTTACATTTGAGCTCTGTGGCAATTCTTTTTTTCAAATTGTAATTAAAAATTTTAAACCTATTATGTTTTCTAACATTTACTCCTTTGTTTGCTTTTCCCATGGTTCTTTCCCCCTTGCAGTTAATCTTTTAATATATATTTCTTCTTCTTTAGCTACCACTATTTAGCTTTGCCTTTCTACTCTTTCTTACATTCCCTTCTTCCCCCTCACCATATTTGTTAATTTTGTTTTCATTCCTTTATTTTTGATTGCTTTAGTTTTGATTTCTAGTTTGTGCTTTTGTTAGTTTTGTTCTTTAATTTTTTTAAAAATGCAAATTTATTTATTTTAATTGGAGGCTAATTACTTTACAATATTGTAGTGGTTTTGCCATACAGTGACATGAACCTACCACGGGTGTGTACCTGGGTTCCC
>NW_017206313.1:0-4933 GCF_001704415.2 Capra hircus | reverse complement strand
GTTCCAGAGGTCAGGTGTGATTAGCCTCAGGACGCTCAGCGGAAATGGCCTCATCTCGCCTGAAGGGGAGAACCTCCTGGATTTTCTCGAAGTGCTGCAGATGCTCTGCTGACTTACGATGGGGACTTCAGGGACCCGCTATGGTGGCCTCAGGAAAGGCCAGTCCCCATTCGAGTTGCTCGGGGCCACTCGGGATTCCTCTTCCATCGAAGCCGGGGCCTCAGACATTGTGTGGAGTCGGTGCCGGAACCTGAGGATTCCTCTCCAGTGCCGACATGGATCTTGGGGTACTTCTGGAGTCTCCCATGGGAGTCAGTCCTCGTCTCGAGTGGGGGCATGCACGTGTGCTTTTCTCCCGAGCTGTAGCAGCAGTGTCATGCTTCCCTTCGCGTGGATCAAGGGATCAGGGGCTTTCCCTCGAGGCTTTCCTACAAGGCTTTCCCACGAGGCTTCCCCACAAGGCTGTCCCCCGTGCCACCGTAGTGTGAGTTGACCTCGGCTTGAAAGTCGAGGCAGTGCAGGGAAAACAGGTTTGCCTGGAATGAACTGAGAAATCTGGGGGACTCCTGGAATGGGGCCTGATCCTGGAGTTCCTTTCGCCTTTCCTGTGGAGAGCACCTCCTCTTGAGATGTGACGGGAACGCTAGGAATTCTTTCCCTACCACGCAGGGAAAGGATCCCTCCTCTCGAGCTAGCGGGCGGAAACGGGGCCACTCTGGAAGTGGGCGGGACTCTCGTGTTCCTCTTGAGTGGAGACGGGTATGTCGGGGAACTTCTTGAGTTGCAGGAAGGGTGTGAAGGACCCTTTGGAAGTTCCAGAGTTTAGTGTGATTACCCCCTATTTGCCTCAGCAGAAATGGGCCTCATCTCGCCTGGAGGGGAGAACTTCCTGGATTTTCTCGAGTTGCGGCTGGTGCTCTCGACTTACGATGGGGACCTCAGGAACCCGCTCTGGTGGCCTCAGGAAAGGCCAGTCCCCATGCGAGTTGCTCGGGGGCCTCTCGGGATTCCTCTCCCGTCGATGTCGGGGCCTAGGACCTTGTGTTGAGTCCGGTGCCGGAACCTGAGGATGCTTCTCCAGTGCTGACATGGATCTTGGGGTACTTCTGGAGTCTCCCCAGTGGAGTCAGTCCTCGTCTCGAGTGGGTCGATGCACGTGCACTTTCCTCCCGAGCTGTAGCAGCAGTGTCCCGCTTCCCTTCGCGTGGATCAAGGGATCTGTGGCTTTCTCTCGAGGATTTCCCACGAGGCTTTCCCACAGGGCTGTCCCACGTGCCACCGTGGTGTGAGTCGACCTCGGCTTGAAAGTCGAGGCAGTGCAGGGAAAACAGGTTTCCCTGGAATGGACTGAGGCATCTGTGGGGACTCTGGGAATGGTGGCACGACCCTCGAGTTGCTCTCGCCTTTCCTGTGGAGAGCACCTCCCCTTGAGAAGCGACAGGAATGCCGGGAATTCTTTTCCGAGCTCTAAGGGAAAGGATCCCACCTCTCGAGCTAGGAGGGGGAAAAGGGGCTCCTCTGGATGTGGGCGGGACTCTCGTGCTTCCTCTCGAGTGGAGACGGGTATGTCGGGGAACTTCTTTGAGTTGCAGCAAGGGTGTGAAGGACCCGTTGGAAGTTCCAGAGGTTAGGTGTGATTAGCCTCGAGACGCCTCTGCGGAAATGGGCCTCATCTCGCCTGGAGGGGAAAACCTCCTGGATTTTCTCGAGTTGCGGCAGGTGCTCTCGACTTACGACGGGGACCTCAGGGACCCGCTCTGGGGGCCTCAGGAAAGGCCAGTCCACTTGCGAGTTGCACGGGGGCCTCTCGGGGGCCTCTCTGGTTTCCCTCTCCCGTCGATGCTGGGGCCTATGACCTTGTGTGGAGTCAATGCCGGAACCTGAGGATTCCTCTCCAGTGCTGACATGGATCTTGGGGTACTTCTGGAGTCTACCCAGGGGAGTCAGTCCTCGTCTCGAGTGGGGGCATGCACGTGCGCTTTCATCCCCAGCTGTAGCAGCAGTGTCACGCGTCCCTTCGAGTGGATCAAGGGATCTGTGGCTTGTCCTCGAGGCTTTCCCACGAGGCTTTCCCACGAGGCTTTCCCACAGGTCTGTCCCACGTGCCACCGTGGTGTGAGTCGATCCTCGGCTTGAAAGTCGAGGCAGTGCAGGGAAAACATGTTTCCTTGGAATGGACTGAGACATCTGGGGGACTCTGGGAATGGTGGGACGACCCTGGAGTTCCTCCCGCCTTTCCTGTGGAGAGCGCCTCCTCTTGAGATGCGACGGGAACGCCGGGAAATATTTCCCGACCACGCAGGGAGAGGATCCCTCCTCTCGAGCTAGGAGGCAGAAACGGGGCTCCTTTGGATGTGGGCGGGACTGTCGTGCTTCCTCTCGAGTGGAGTCGGGAATGTTGCAGAACTTCTTGCGTTGCAGCAAGGGTGTGAAGGACCCTTTGGAAGTTCCAGAGTTTAGGTGTGATTAGCCTCGAGACGCCTCAGCGGAAATGGGCCTCATCTCGCCTGGAGGGGAGAACCTCCTGGATTTTCTCGAGTTGCGGCAGGTGTTCTCGACTTACGATGGGGACCTCAGGGACCCGCTCTGGTGGCCTCGGAAAGGCCAGTCCCCATGCGAGTTGCTCGGGGACTTCTCGGGATTCCTCTCCCGGTGATGCTGGGGCCTAAAACCTTGTGTGGAGTCATTGCCGGAACCTGAGGTTTCCTCTCCAGTGCTGACATGGATCTTGGGTTACTTCTGGAGTCTCCCCAGGGGAGTCAGTCCTCATCTCGAGTGGGGGCATGCACGTGCGCTTTCCTCCCGAGCTGTAGCAGCAGTGTCACGCTTCCCTTCGCGTGGATCAAGGGATCAGGGGCTTTCCCTCGAGGCTTTCCCACGAGGCTTTCCCACGAGGCTTTCCCACAGGGCTGTCCCACGTGCCACCATGGTGTGAGTCGATCCTCGGCTTGAAAGTCGAGGCAGTGCAGGGAAAACAGGTTTCCCTGGAATGGACTGAGACATCTGGGGGACTCTGGGAATGTGGCACAACCCTGGAGTTCCTCTCAGCCTTTCCTGTGGAGTGCGCCTCCACTTGAGATGCGACGGGAACGCCGGGAATTCTTTCCCGACCACGCAGGGAAGGGATCCCTCCTCTCGAGCTAGCAGGCAGACACGGGGCTCCTCTGGATGTGGGCAGAACTCTCGTGCTTCCTCTCTCGTGGAGACGGGTATGTCGGGGAACTTCTTGAGTTGCAGCAAGGGTGTGAAGTACCCTTGGAGTTCCAGATGTTAGATGTGATAAACCTCGAGACGCCTCATTGGAAATGGGCCTCATCTCGCCTGGAGGGGAGAACCTCCTGGATTTTCTTGAGTTGCGGAGGGGCTCTCGACTTAGGACGGGGACCTCAGGGACCCGCTCTGGTGGCCTCAGGATAGGCCAGTCCCCATGCGAGTTATTCGGGGGCGTCTCGGGGGCTTCTCGGGTTTCCTCTCCTGTCGATGCTGGGGCCTAAGACCTTGTGTGGAGTCAGTGCCGGAACCTGAGGATTCCTCTCCAGTGCTCCCATGGATCTTGGGGTACTTCTGGAGTCTCCCCAGGGGAGTCAGTCCTTGTCTCAAGTGGGGGCATGCACGTGCGCTTTCCTTCCGAGCTGTAGCAGCAGTGTCGCACTTCCCTACCCGTGGATCAAGGGATCTGTGGCTTTCTCTCGAGGCTTTCCCACGAGGCTTTCCCACAGGGCTGTCCCACGTGCCACCGTGGTGTGAGTCGATCCTCGGCTTGAAAGTCGAGGCAGTGCAGGGAAAACAGGTTTCCCTGGAATGGACGGAGTCATCTGGTTGTCTGGGGGAATGGTGGCACTACCCTGGAATTCCTCTCGCCCTTCCTGTGGGGAGCGCCTCCTCTTGAGATGCGACGGGAACGCCGGGAATACTTTCCCGACCACGCAGGGAAAGGATCCTTCCTCTCTAGCTAGGAGACGGAAACGAGGCTCCTCTGGATGTGGCCGGGACTCTCGTGCTTCCTCTCGAGTGGAGACGGGAATGTCGGGGAACTTCTTGAGTTGCAGCAAGGGTGTGAAGGACCCTTTGGAAGTTCCAGAGTTTAGGTGTGAATAGCCTCGAGACGCCTCAGCGGAAATGGGCCTCATCTCGCCTGGAGGGGAGAACCTCCTGGATTTTCTCGAGTTGCAGCAGGTGCTCTCGACTTACGAAGGGGACCTCAGGGACCCACTCTGGTGGCCTCAGGAAAGGCCAGTCCCCATGCGAGCTGCTCATGGGCCTCTCGGGATTCCTCTCCCTTCGATGCCGGGGCCTCAGATCTTGTGTGGAGCCGGTGCCGGAACCTGAGGATTCATCTCCCGTGCTGGCATGGATCTGGGGGTACTTCTGGAGTCTCCCCAGTGGAGTCAGTCCTCGTCTCGAGTGGGGGCATGCACGTGCGCTTTCCTCCCGAGCTGTAGCAGCAGTGTCACGCTTCCGTTCGAGTGGATCAAGAGATCTGTGGCTTTCCTCGAGGCTTTCCCACGAGGCTTTTCCCACAGGGCTGTCCACGTGCCACGTGGTGTGAGTCGATCCTCGGCTTGAAAGTCGAGGCAGTGCAGGGAAAACAGGTTTCCCTGGAATGGACGGAGACATCTGGGGGACTCTGGGAATGGTGGCACGACCCTGGAGTTCCCTCTCACCTTTCCTGTGGAGACGTCTCCCTCTTGAGATGCGCCGGGAACGCCGGGAATTCTTTCACGACCCGCAGGGGAAAGGATCCCTCCTCTCGAGCTAGGACGCGAAACGGGGCTCCTCTGGATGTGGGCAAAAGTCTCGTGCTTCCTCTCGAGTCGAGACGGGTACGTTCGGGGAACTTCTTGAGCTGCAGCAAGGGTGTGAAGGACCCTTTGGAAGTTCCAGAGGTTAGGTGTGATTAGCCTCGAGACGCCTCAGCGGAAATGGGCCTCCT
>NW_017206312.1:0-4933 GCF_001704415.2 Capra hircus | reverse complement strand
GCCTCAGGAAAGCCAGTCCCCATGCGAGTTGCTCGGGGTCTTATCGGGATCCTCACCCGTCGATGCTGGGGCCTAAGACCATGTGTGGAGTCGGTGCCAGAACCTGAGGATTCCTCTGCAGTGCTGACATGGATCTTGGGTACTTCTGGAGACTCCCCAGGGGAGTCAGTCCTCATCTCGAGTGGAGGCATGCACGTGGGCTTTCCTCCCGAGTTGTAGCAGCAGTGTCACGCTTCCCTTCGCATGGATCAAGGGATCTGTGGCTTTCCCGAGGCTTTCCCACTAGGCTTTCCCACGAGGCTATCCCAAGGGTCTATCCCACGTGCCACTGTGGTGTGAGTCGATCCTCGGCTTGAAATTCGAGGCAGTTCAGGGAGAACATGTTTCCCTGGAATGGACTGAGATATCTGGGGTTCTCTGGAAATGGTGACACGAACCTGGAGTTCCTCTCGCCTTTCCTGTGGAGAGCGCATCCTCCTGAGATGCGACTGGAATGCCGGGAATTCTTTCAAGACTCGCAGGGAATGGTCCCTTCCTCTCGAGCTAGGAGGCGGAATCGGGCTCCTCTGGATGTGGGCGGGACTCTCGTGCTTCCTCTCGAGTGGAGACGGGTATGTCGGGGAACTTCTTGAGTGGCAGCAAGGGTGTGAAGAACCCTTTGGAATTTCCAGAGGTTAGGTGTGATTAGCCTCGAGACGCCTCAGCGGAAATTGGCCTCATCTCGCCTTTAAGGGAAAACCTACTGGATTTACTCGAGTTGGGGCTGGTGCTCTCGACTTATGACGGTGACCTCAGGGACCCGCTCTGGTGGCCTCAGGAAAGGCCAGTCCCCATGCGCGTTGCTCGGGGCCTCTCGGGATTCCTCTCCGTCGACGCTGGTGCCTAAGACCTTGTGTGGAGTGGTGCCGGAACCTGAGGATTCCTCTCCAGTGCTGACATGGATCTTGGGGTACTTCTGTTGTCTCCCCAGGGGAGTCAGTCCTCGTCTCGAGTGGGGCATGCACGTGCGCTTTCCTTCCGAGCTCTAGCAGCAGTGTCAGGCTTCGCGTGGACCAAGGGATCTGTGGCTTTCCCTCGAGGCTTTCCCACGAGCTTTCCCACGAGGCTTTCCCTCATGGCTATCCCACGTGCCACCGTGGTGTGAGTCGATCCTCGGCTTGAAAGTCGAGGCTGTGCAGGGAAAACAGGTTTCCCTGAAATGGACTGAGACATCTGGGGGACTCTGGAATGGTGGCACGACCCTGGAGTTCCTCTCGCCTTTGCTGTGGAGAGCTCCTCCTCTTGAGATGCGACGGGAACGCCGGGAATTCTTTCCCGACCACGCAGGGAAATATCCTCTCGAGCTAGGAGGCGGAAACGGGGCTCCTCTGGATGTGTGCGGGACTCTCATGCTTCCTCTCGAGTGGAGACGGGTGTGTCGGGAACTTCTTGAGTTGAAGCAAGGGTGTGAAGGACCTTTGGAAGTTCCAGAGGTTAGGTGTGATTAGCCTCGAGACGCCTCAGCGGAAATGGGCCTCATCTCGCCTGGAGGGGAGAACCTCCTGGATATTCTCGAGTTGCTGCAGGTGCTCTCGACTTATGACGGAGACCTCAGGGTCCCGCTCTGGTGGCCTCAGGAAAGGCCATTCCCCATGCAAGTTGCTCGGGGCCTCTCGAGATTCCTCTCCCCGTCGATCCCGGGGCGTAAGACCTTCTGTGCAGTCAGTGCCGGAACCTGAAGATGACTCTCCAGTGCTGTCATGGATCTTGGGGTACTTCTGGAGTCTCCCCAGGGGAGTCAGTCCTCGTCTCGAGTGGGGCATGCACGTAAACTTTCCTCCCGAGCTGTAGAAGCAGTGCCACGCTTACATTCGCGTGGATCAGGGATCTGTGGCTTTCCCACGAGGCTTTCCCACGAGGCTTTCCTTTCCCATAGGGCTTTCCCACGAGGTTTTCCCACAGTTGTCTCCCACGTGCCACCGTGGTGTGAGTCGATCCTCGGCTTGAAAGTCCAGACAGTGCAGGGAAAACAGGTTTCCCTGGAATGGACTGAGACATCTGGGGGACTATGGGAATGGTGGCACGACCCTGGAGTTCCTCTCCCATTTCCTGTTGAGAGCGCCTCCTCTTGAGATGCGACAGGAACGCCGGGAATTCTTTCCCGACCACGCAGAGAAATGATCCCTCCTCTCGAGGTAGGAGGCAGAAACGGGGCTCCTCTGGATGTGGGCGGGACTCTCGTGCTTCCTCTCGAGTGGAGACGGGTATGTCGGGGAACTGCTTGAGTTGCAGCAAGGGTGTGAAGGACCCTTTGGAAGTTCCAGAGGTTAGGTGTGATTAGCCTCGAGACGCCTCAGCGGAAATGGGCCTCATCTCGCCTGGAGGAGAGAATCTCCTGGATTTTCTCGAGTTGCAGCATGTGCACTCGACTTATGAAGGGGTCCTCAGGGACCGGCTCTGGTGGACTCAGGAAAGGCCAGTCCCCATGATAGTTGCTTGGGGGCCTCTCGGGATTCCTCTCCCGTCGATGCCAGGGCCTAAGACCTTGTGTGGAGTCGGTGCCGGAACCTGAGGGTTCCTCTCCAGTGCTAACATGGGTCTTGGGGAATTTCTGGAGTCTCCCCAGGGGAGTCAGTCCTCGTCTCGAGTGGGGCATGTACCTGCGCTTTCCTCCCGAGCTGTAGCAGCAGTGTCACGCTTCCCTTCGCGTGGATCAAGGGATCTGTGGCTTTCCCTCGAGGCTTTCCCACGATGCTTTCCTCGAGGCTTTCCAACAGGGCTGTCCCTCGTGCCACCGTGGTGTGAGTTGATCCTCGGCTTGAAATTCGAGGCAGTGCCGGGAAAACAGGTTTCCCTGGAATGGACTGAGTCATCTGGGGGACTCTGTGAATGGTGACACGACCCTGGAGTTCCTCTCGCCTTTCCTGCGGAGAGCGCCTCCTCTTGAGATGCGACGGGAATGCCGGGAATTCTTTCCCGAACACGCAGGGAAAGGATCCCTCCTCTCGAGCTAGTTGGCGGAATAGGGGCTCCTCTGGATGTGGGCGGGACTCTCGTGCTTCCTCTCGTGTGGAGACGGGTATGTCGGGGAACTTCTTGAGTTGCAGCAAGGGTGTGAAGGACCCTTTGGAAGTTCCAGAGGTTAGGTATGATTAGCCCGAGATGCCTCAGCGGAAATGGGCCTCATCTCGCCTGCAGGGGAAAACCTCCTGGATTTTCTCGAGTTACGGCAGGTGCACTCGACTTACGACGGGGACCTCAGGGACGCGCTCTGGTGGCCTCAGGAAAGGCCAGTCCCCATGGGAGTTGCCCAGGGGCCTCTCGGGATTCCTCACCCGTCGATGCCGGGGCCTAAGACCTTGTGTGGAGTCGGTGCCGGAACCTGAGGTCTCCTCTCCAGTGCTGACATGAATCTTGGGGTACTTTTGGAGTCTCCCCAGGGGAGTCAGTCCTCGTCTCGAGTGGGGGCATGCACGTGCGCTTTCCTCCCGAGCTGTAGCAGCAGTGTCACGCTTCCCTTCGCGTGGATCAAGGGATCTGTGGCTTTCCCTCGAGGCTTTCCCACGAGGCTTTCCCACGAGGCTTTCCCACAGGGCTGTCCCACGTGCCACCGTGGTGTGAATGCATCTTCGGCTTGAAAGTGGAGGCAGTGCAGGGAAAACAGGTTTCCCTGGAATGGACTGAGACATCTGGGGGACTCTGGGAATGGTGGCATGACCTGGAGTTCCTCTCACCTTTCCTGTGGAGA
Organism: Capra hircus; assembly: GCF_001704415.2. NCBI lineage: Eukaryota > Metazoa > Chordata > Mammalia > Artiodactyla > Bovidae > Capra > Capra hircus. The sequence continues at coordinate 1,206 of NW_017206312.1, read as the reverse complement.
GCGCCTGCACTTGAGATGCAACGGGAACGCCGGGAATTCTTTCCCGACCACGCAGGGAAAGGATCCCTCCTCTCGAGCTAGGAGGCGGAAACGGGGCTCCTTTGGATGTGGGCGGGACTCTCGTGCTTCCTCTCGAGTGGAGACTGGTATGTCGGGGAACTTCTTGAGTTGCAGCAAGGGTGTGAAGGACCCTTTGGAAGTTCCAGAGGTTAGGTGTGATTAGCCTTGAGACGCCTCAGCGGAAATGGGCCTCATCTCGCCTGGAGGTGAGAACCTCCTGGATTTTCTCGAGTTGCGGCACATGCTCTCGACTTACGACGGGAACCTCAGGGTCCCGCTCTGGTGGCCTCAGGAAAGGCCAGTCCCCATGATAGTTGCTTGGGGCCTCTCGGATTCCTCTCCCGTCGATGCCAGGGCCTAAGACCTTTTGTGGAGTCGGTGCCGGAACCTGAGGATTCCACTCCAGTGCTGACATGGATCTTGGGGGACTTCTGGAGTCTCGCCAGGGGAGACAGTCCTCCTCTCGAGTGGCGGTAGGCACGTGCGCTTTCCTCCCGAGCTGTAGCAGCAGTGTCACGCTTCCCTTCGCGTGGATCAACGGATCTTTGGCTTTCCCTCGAGGCTTTCCCACGAGGCTTTCACACGAGGCTTTCCCACAGGGCTGTCCCACGTGCCACCGTGGTGTGAGTCGATCCTCGGATTGAAAGTCGAGGCAGTGCAGGGAAAACAGGTTTCCCTGGAATGGACTGAGACATCCAGGGGACTCTGGAACGGTGGCACGACCCTGGAGTTCCTCTTCCCTTTCCTGTGGAGAGTGCCTCCTCTTGAGATACAACGGGAACGCCGGGAATTCTTTCCGGACCACGCAGTGAAAGGATCCCTCCTCTTGAGCTAGGAGGCGGAAACGGAGCTCCTCTGGATGTGGCGGGACTCTCGTGCTTCCTCTCGAGTGGAGACGGGTATGTCGGGGATCTTCTTGAATTGCAGCAAGGGTTTGAAGGATCCTTTGGAAGTTCCAGAGGTTCGGTGTGATTAGCCTCGAGGCGCCTCAGGAAATGGGCCTCATCTCGCCTGGATGGGAGAACCTCCTGGATTTTTCGAGTTGCGGAAGGTGCTCTCGACTTACGATTGGGACTCAGAGACCCGCTCTGGTTTCCTCAGGAAAGGCCAGTCCCCATGCGAGTTGTTTGGGGGCATCTCGAATTC
>NW_017206311.1:0-4934 GCF_001704415.2 Capra hircus | reverse complement strand
TTGGCGGCTTCCGTCGCATCTCAAGAGGAGGCGCTCTCCATAGGAAAGGCGAGAGGAACTCCAGGGTCGTGCCACCATTCCAGAGTCCCCCAGATGTCTCAGTCCATTCCAGGGAAAACCTGTTTTCCCAGCTGCCTCGACTTTCAAGACTAGGATCGACTCACACGACGGGGCACGGGGGAAAGCCCGTGGGAAAGCCTCGAGGGAAAAGCCTCGAGGGAAAGCCACAGATCCCTTGATCCACGCGAAGGGAAGTGACACTGCTGCTACAGCTCGGGAGGAAAGCGCACGTTCATGCCCCCCTTCGAGACGAGGACTGACTCCCCCTGGGGAGACTCCATAAGTATCCCAAGATCCATGTCAGCACTGGAGGGGAATCCTCAGGTTCCGGCAACCACTCCACACAAGATCTTAGGCCCCGGCATCGACGGAGAGGAATCCCGAGTGGCCCCCGAGCAGCTCGCATGGGGACTGGCCTTTCCTGAGGCCACCAGAGCGGGTCCCTGAGGTCCCCATCGTAAGTCGAGAGCACCTGCCGCAACTCGGAAAATCCAGGAGGTTCTCCCTCCAGGCGAGATGAGGCCCATTTGCGCTGAGGCGTCTCCAAGCTAATCACACCTAAACTCTGGGCTTCCAAAGGGTCCTTCACACCCTTGCTGCAACTCAAGAAGTTCCTCGACTTACCCGTCTCCACTCGAGAGGAAACACGAGAGTCCCGCCCAAATCCAGAGGAGCCCCGTTTCCGCCTCCTAGCTCGAAAGGGGCATCCATTCCCTGCGTGGTCGGGAAAGAATTCCTGGCGTTCCTGTCGCATCTCAAGAGGAGGCGCTCTCCACAGGAAAGGCGAGAGGAACTCCAGGGTCGTGCCACCATTCCCAGAGTCCCCCAGATGTCTCAGTCCATTCTAGGGATACCTGTTTTCCCTGCACTGCCTCGACTTTCAAGCCGAGGATCGACTCACACCACGGTGGCACGTGGGACATCCCTGTGGGAAAGCCTCGTGGGAAAGACTCGTCGGAAAGCCTCGAGGGTAAGCCACAGATCCCTTGTTCCAAGCGAAGGGAAGTGTGACACTGTTGCTACGGCTCGAGAGGAAAGCGCACGTGCAGGCCCGCACTCGAGACGAGGACTGACTCCCCTGGGGAGACTCAGAAGTACCCCAAGATCCAAGTCAGCACTGGACAGGAATTCTCAGGTTCCGGCACCGAATCCACACAAGGACTTAGGCCCCGGTATCGACGGAAGAGAATCCCGAGAGCCCTCCGAGCAACTGGCATGGGGACTGGCCTTTCCTGAGGCCACCAGACGGGTCCCTGAGGTCCCTGTCGTAAGTCGAGAGCACCTGCCGCAACTCGAGAAAATCCAGGAGGTTCTCCCCTCCAGGCGAGATGAGGCCCATTTCCGCTGAGGCTTCTCGAGGCTGATCACATCTAAACTCTGGAACTTCCAAAGGGTCCTTCACACCCTTGCTGCAACTCAAGAAGTTCCCCGACATACCCGTCTACACTCGAGAGGAAACACGAGAGTTCTGCCCACATCCAGAGGAGCCCCGTTTCTGCCTCCTAGCTCGAGAGGAGGGATCCTTTCCCTGCGTGGTCGGGAAAGAATTCCCGGAGTTCGGTCGCATCTCAAGAGGAGGCGCTCTCCACAGGAAAGGCGAGAGGAACTCCAGGGTCGTGCCACCATTCCCAGAGTCCCCCAGATGTCTCAGTCCATTCCAGGGAAAACTGTTTTCCCTGCACTTCCTTGACTTTCAAGCCGAGGATCGACTCAAACCACGGTGGCACGTGGGACAGCCCTGTGGGAAAGCCTCGTGGAAAGCCTCAAGGGAAAGCCTCGAGCTCCCCTGCTGCTACAGCTCGGGAGAAAGCACACGTGCATGCCCCCACTCGAAACGAGGACTGACTCTGCTGGGGAGACTCCAGAAATACTCCAAGATCAATGTCAGCAGTGGAGAGGAATCCTCAGGTTCCTGCACCGACTCCACACAAGATCTTAGGCCCCAGCATCGACGGGAGAGGAATCCCGAGAGGCCCCGAGCAACTCGCATGGGGACTGTCCTTTCCTGAGGCCACCAGAGCGGGTCCCTGAGGTCCCCGTCGTAAGTCGAGAGAAGCAGCCGCAACTCGAGAAAATCCAGGAGGTTCTCCCCTCCAGGCGAGATGAGGCCCATTTCTGCTAAGGCGTCTCGAGGCTAATCACACCTAAACTCTGGAACTTCCAAACGGTCCTTCACACCCTTGCTGCAACTCAAGAAGTTCCCCGACATAGCCGTCTCCACTGGAGAGGAAGCCACGAGAGTCCGGCCCACATCCAGAGTAGCCCCGTTTCCTCCTCATAGCTCGAGAGGAGGGATCCTTTCCCTGCGTGTTCGGGAAAGAATTCCGGCGTTCCCGTCGCATCTCAAGAGGAGGCGCTCTCCACAGGAAAGGCGAGAGGAACTGCAGGGTCGTGCCACCATTCCCAGAGTCCCCCAGATGTCTCAGTCCATTCCAGGGAAACCTGCTTTCCCTGCACTGCCTCGACTTTCAAGCCGAGGATCCACTCACACCACGGTGGCACGTGGGACAGCCCTGTGGGAAAGTCTCGTGGGAAAGCCTCGAGGAAAAGCCACAGATCCCTTGATCCACGCGAAGGGAAGCGTGACACTGCTGCTACAGCTCGTGAGGAAAGCGCATCTGCAGGCCCCCACTCAAGACGAGGACTGACGCCCCTGGGGAGACTACAGAAGTACCACAAGATCCATGTCGGGACTGGAGAGGAATCCTCAGGTTCCGGCAACGACTCCACACCAGCTCTTAGGCCCAAGCATCGACAGGAGAGGAATCCCGAGAGGCCCCCAAGCAACTCGCATGGGAACTGGCCTTTCCTGAGGCCACCAGAGCGGGTCCCTGGGGTCCCCATCGTAAGTGGCGAGCACATGCCGCAACTGGGGAAAATCCAGGAGGTTCTCCCCTCCAGGAGAGATGAGGCTCATTTGCGCTGAGGCGTCTCAGGGATAATCACATCTAGCCTCTGGAACTTCCAAAGGGTCCCTGACACCCTTGCTGCAACTCAAGAAGTTCCCCGACATACCCGTCTCCACTCGAGAGGAAGCACGAGAGTCCCGCCCACATACAGAGGAGTCCCGTTTCTGCCTCGCAGCTCGAGAGGAGGAATATTTTCCCTGCGTGGTCGGGAAAGAATTCCCGGCGTTCCCGTCGCATCTCAAGAGGAGGGGCTCTCCACAGGAAAGGCGAGAGGAACTCCAGGGTAGTGCCACCATTCCAGGAGTCCCCCAGATGTCTCAGTCCATTCCAGGGAAACCTGTTTTCCCTGCACTGCCTCGACTTTCAAGCCGAGGATCAACTCACACCACGGTGGCGCGTAGGACAGCCCTTTGGGAAAGCCTGGTGGGAAAGCCTGGTGGGAAAGCCTCATGGGAAAGCCTCGAGGGAAAGCCACAGATGCTTTGATCCACGCGAAGGGAAGCGTGACACTTCTGCTAAGGCTCGGAAGGAAAGCCCACGTGCAAGCCCCCACTCGAGACGAGCACTGACTCCCCTGGGGAGACTCCAGAAGTACCCCAAGATCAATGTCAGCACTGGAGAGGAAACCTCAGGTCTGGCACCGACTCCACACAAGGTCTTAGGCACCAGCATCGACAGGTGAGGAATCCCGAGAGGCCCTGAGCAACTCGCATGGGGACTGTCCTTTCCTGAGGCCACCAGAGCGGGTCCCTGAAGTCCCCGTCGTAAGTCGAGAGCACCTGCCGCAACTCGAGAAAATCCAGGAGGTACACCCCTCCAGGCAGATAAGGCCCATTTCCGCTGAGGCGTCTCGAGGCTAATCACACCTAACCTCTGGAACTTCCAAAGGGTCCTTCACACCCTTGATGCACTCAAGAAGTTCCCGACATACCAGTCTCCACTCGAAAGGAAGCACGAGAGTCCCGCCCACATCCAGAGGAGTCCCGTTTCCGCCTTCTAGCTCGACAGGAGGGATCCTTTCCCTGCGTGTTCGGGAAAGAATTCCCCGTGTTTCCGTCGCACCTGAAGAGGAGGCGCTCTCCACAGGAAAGGCGAGAGGAACTCCAGGGTCGTGCCACCATTCCCAGAGTCTCCCAGATGTCTCAGTCCATTCCAGGAAATCTGTTTTCCCCACACTGCCTCGATTTTCAAGCCGAGGATCGACTCACACCACGGTTGCACGTGGTACAGCCCTGTGGGAAAGCCTCGTGGGAAAAGCCTCGTGGGAAAGCCTCGAGGGAAAGCCCCTGATTCCTTGATCCACGCGAAGGGAAGCGTGACACTGCTGCTACAGCTCGGGAGGAAAGCGCACGTGCATGCCCCCACTCGAGACGAGGACTGACTCCCCTTGGGAGACTCCAGAAGTCCCAAGATCCATGTCAGCACTGGAGAGGAATCCTCAGACCGACAACACAAGGTCTTAGGCCGCGACGGGAGAGGATTCCCGAGAGGCCTCCGAACAACTCGCATGGGACTGCCTTTTCCTGAGACCAAAGAGCGGGTCCCTGAGGTCCCCGTCGTAAGTCGAGAGCACCTGCCGTAACTCGAGAAAATCCAGGAGGTTCTCCCCTCCAGGGGAGATGAGGCCCATTTCCGCTGAGGCGTCTGGAGGCTAATCACATCTCACATCTGGAACTTCAAAGGGTCCTTCACACCCTTGCTGCAACTCAGGAAGTTTCCCGACATACCCGTCTCCACTCGAGAGGAAGCACGAGAGTCCCGCCCAAATCCAGAGGAGCCCAGTTTCCCTCCTAGCTCGAGAGGAGGGATCCGTTCCCTGCATGGTCGGGAAAGAATTCCCGGCGTTCCCGTCGCTTCTCAAGAGGAGGCACTCTCCACAGGAAAGGCGAGAGGAACTCCAGGGTCGTGCCACCATTCGCAGAGTCCCCCAGATGTCTCAGTCCATTCCAGGGAACCTGTTTTCCC
>NW_017206310.1:0-4934 GCF_001704415.2 Capra hircus | reverse complement strand
GCGTGGATCAAGGGATCTGTGGCTTTTCGATGCTTTCCCTGGAGGCTTTTTCACGAGGCTTTCCCACAGGGCTGTCCCACGGTTCACCGTGGTGTGAGTCGATCCTCGGCTTGAAAGTCGAGGCAGTGCAGGGAAAACAGGTTTCCCTGGAATGGATGAGACTTCTGGGGGACTCTGGGAATGGTCGCAAGACCCTGGAGTTCCTCTCGCATTTCCTGTGGAGAGGCGCCTCCTCTTGAGATGGCGAGGGAACGCCGGGAATTCCTGCCCCGACCACGCATGGAATGGATCCCTCCTCTCGAGCTAGGAGGCGGAAACAGGGCTGCTCTGGATGTGGGCGGGACTCTCGTGCTTCCTCTCGAGTGGAGACAGTAATGTCGGGGAACTTCTTGAGTTGCAGCAAGGGTCTGAAGGACCCTTTGGAAGTTCCAGATGTTAGATGTGGTTAGTCTCGAGACGCCTCAGCGGAAATGGGCCTCATCTGGCCTGGAGGGGAGAACCTCCTGGATTTTGTGGAGTTGCGGCAGGTGCTCTCGACTTACGCGGGGACCTCAGGGACCCACTCTGGTGGCCTCAGGAAAGGCCAGTTCCCATGGGAGTTGCTCGGGCTTCTCGGGATTCTCTCCCGTCGATGCGGGGCCTAAGTCCTTGTTTGGAGTCTGTGCCGGAACCTGAGGATTCCTTCCAGTGCTGACATGGATCTTGGGGTACTTCTGGAGTCTAGCCAGGGGGGTCAGTCCTCCTCTAAGTGGGGGCATGCACGTGCGCTTTCCTCCCGAGCTGTAGCAGCAGCGTCACACTTCCCTTCGCTTGGATCTAGGGATCTGTGGCTTTCCCTCGAGGTTTTCCCACGAGGCTTTCCCACAGGTCTGTCCCACGTGTCACCGTGGTGTGAGTCGATCCTCAGCTTGAAAGTCGAGGCAGTGCAGGGAAAATAGTTTTTCCATGGAATGGACTGAGACATCTGGGGACTCTGGAATGGTGGCACGACCCTGGAGTTCCTCTAGCCTTTCCTGTGGAAAGCACCTCCTCTTGAGATGCGACGGGGAATGCCGGGAATTCTTTCCCCGACCACGCAGGGAAGGGATCCCTGCTCCTCGAGCTATGAGGCAGAAATGGGGCTCCTCTTGATGTGGGCGTGACACACGTGCTTCCTCTCGAGTGGAGACGGGTATGTCGGGGAACTTCTTGTGTTGCAGCAAGGGTGTGAAGGACCCTTTGGAAGTTCCCAGAGGTTAGGTGAGATTTGCCTCGAGACCGCCTCAGCGGAAATGGGCCTCATCTCGCCTGGAGGGGAGAACCTCTTGGATTTTCTCGAGTTGCGGCAGGTGCTCTCGACTTATGACGGGGACCTCAGGGACACGCTCTGGGTGGCCTCAGGAAAGCCAGTACCCATGCGAGTTGCTCAGGGGCGCTCTCGGGGATTCCTCTCCCTGTCGATGCCGGGGCCTAAGACCTTCTGTGGAGTCGGTGGCGGAACCTGAGGATTCCTCTCCAGTGCTGAATGGAGCTTGGGGGACTTCTGGAGTCTCCGCAGGGGAGTCCGTCCTCGTCACGAGTGGGGGCATGCACGTGCGCTTTCCTTTCGAGGAGTAGCAGCTGTATCACGCTTCCCTTCGCGTGAATCAAGGGATCTGTGGCTTTCCCTCTTGGCTTTCCCACCAGGCTTTCACAAAGGGCTGTCCCACAGTGCCACCGGGTGGTGTGAGTCGATCCTAGGCTTGAAAGTCGAGGCAGTTGCAGGGAAAACAGGTTTCCCTGGAATGAACTGAGACATCTGGGGGACTCTGGGAATGGGTGGCACAACCCTGGACTTCCTCTCGCCTTTCCTGTGGAGAGCGCGCTCCTCTTGAGATGCGACAGGAACGCCGGGAATTCTTTCCGCCGACCACGCAGGGAAAGGATCCCTCCTCTCGATCTAGGAGGCCGGAAACGGGGCTCCTCTGGATGTTGGCGGGACTCTCGTGCTTCCTCTCGAGGTGGAGACGGGTATGTCCGGGAAACTTCTTGAGTTGCAGGCAAGGGTGTGAAGACCCTTTGGAAGTTCCAGAGTTTAGGTGTCATTTGCCTCGAGACGCCTCAGCGGAAATGGGCCTCATGCTCGCCTGGAGGGGAGAACCTCCTGGATTTTCTCGAGTTGCAGCAGGTGCTCTCCACTTACGACGGGGACTTTAGGGACCCGCTCTGGTGGCCTAAGGAAAGTCCAGTCCCCATGGCGAGTTGCTCGGGGCCACTCTGGATTTCCTCTCGCATCGATGGCCGGGGCCTAAGAAATTGTGTGGAGTCAGTGATGGAACCTGAGGATTCCTCTCCAGTGCTGACATGGACCTTGGGTTACTTCTGGAGTCTCCCCAGCGGAGTCAGTCCTCGTCTGGAGTAGGGGCATGCACGTGCTCTTTCCTCCCGAGCTGTAGCAGCAGTGTCATGCTCTCCTTCGCGTGGTTCAAGGGATTGTGTGGCTTTCCTTCGAGGCTTTCCCACGAGGCTTTCCCACGAGGCTTTTCCCACGAGATTTTCCCACAGGGCTGTCCCACGTGCCACCGTGGTGTGAGTCGATCCTCGGCTTGAACGTCAAGGCAGTGCAGGGAAAACAGGTGTCGCCAGGAATGGACGGAGGCATCTGGGGGACTCTGGGAATGGTGGCACGACCCTGGAGTTCCTCTCGCCTTTCCTGTGGAGAGCACCTCATCTTGAGATGCGACGGGAACGCCAGGAATTCTTTCCAGACCAGGCAGGGAAAGGATCCCTCCTCTCGACCTAGAAGGCGGAAAGGGGGCTCCTCTGGATGTTGTCGGGACACTTGTGCTTCCTCTCGATTGGAGACGGGTATGTCGGGGAACTTCTTGAGTTGCAGCAAGGGTGTGAAGGACCCTTTGGAATTTTCAGAGTTTAGGTCTGATTAGCCTCGAGAAGCCTGAGCGGAAATGGGCCTCATCTCGCCTGGAAGGGAGAACCTCCTGGATTTTCTCGAGTTGCGGCACGTGCCTCCCGACTTACGACGGGGACCTCAGGGACACGCTCTGGTGGCCTCAGGAAAGGCCAGTCCCCATGGCGAGTTGCTCCGGGACCTCTCGGGATTCCTCAACTGTCGATGCCGGGGCCTAAGACCTTGTGTGGAGTCGGTGCCGGAACCTGAGGATTCCTCTCCAGTGCTGACATGGATCTTGGGGTACTTCCTGAGTCTCCCCAGGGGAGTCAGTCCTCGTCTCGAGTGGGGCATGCACGTGTGCTTTCCTCCCCAGCTGCAGCAGCACTGTCAGCGCTTCGCCTTCACGTGGATCAAGTGATTTGTGGCTTTCCCTCGAAGCTTTCCCAAGAGGCTTTCCCTCGAGTCTTTCCCACAAGGCTGTCCCACGTGCCAACCGTGGTGAGAGTCGATCCTCGGCTTGAAAAGTCGAGGCAGTGCAGGGAAAAAAGGTTTCCCTGGAATGGACTGAGACATCTGAGGGACCCTGGGAATGGTGGCACGACCCTGGAGTTCCTCTCGCCTTTCCTGTGGAGAGCGCCTCTTCTTGAGATGCGACGGGAACGTCCGGGAATTCTTTCCTGAACACGCAGGGAAAGGATCCCCTCCTCTCGATGCTAGGAGGGGGAAACGGGGCTCCTCTGGATGTGAGCCGGGACTCTCGTGCTTCTTCTCGATTGGAGACGGGTATGTCGGGGAACTTCTTGAGTTGCAGCAAGGGTGTGAAGGACCCTTTGAAGTTCCAGAGGTTAGGTGTGATTTGCCCCGAGACACCTCAGCGGAAATGGGCCTCATCTCGCCTGGAATGTAGAACCTCCTGATTTTTTCGAGTTGTGGCAGGTGCTCTCGACTTACGACGGGACCTCAGGGACCCGCTCTCGTGGCCTAGGAAAGGCCAGTCCCCATGCGAGTTGCTCGAGGCTATCGGGATTCCTCTCCCGTCGATGCCGGTGCCTAAGACCTTGTGTGGAGTCGTTTGTGGAACTGAGAATTCCTCTCCAGGGCTGGCATGGATCTTGGGATAATTCTGGAGTCTCCCCAGGGGAGTCAGTCCACGTCTCGAGTGGGGCATGCACGTGCGCTTTCCTCCCCAGCTCTAGCAGCCGTGTCACGCTTCCGTCGAGTGGATCAAGGGATCTGTGGCTTTCCCTAGAGGCTTTCCACAGGGCTGTCCCACGTGTCCACCGTGGCAGTGAGTCGATCCTCGCTTGAAAGTCGAGGCAGTGCAGGGAAAACAGGTGTCCCTGGAATGGACGGAGACATCTGGGGGACTCTGGGAATGGTGGCCCGACCCTGGAGTTCCTCTGGCCTTTCCTGTGGAGAGCACCTCATCTTGAGATGCCACGGGAACGCCAGGAATTCTTTCCAGACCAGACAGGGAAAGGATCCCTCCGCTCGAGCTAGGAGGCGGAAACGCGGGCTCCTATGGATGTGGGCGGACTCAAGTGTGCTTCCTCGCGAGTGGAGATGGCTATTTCGGGGAACTTCTTGAGTTGCAGCAAGGGTGTGAAGGACCCTTTGGAAGTTTCAGATGTTTTAGGTGTGATTAGCCTCGAGAAGCCTCAGCCAAAATGGGCCTCAACTCGCCTGGAGGGAGAACCTCCTGGATTTTCTCGAGTGGCGGCAGGTGCTCTCGACTTACGACGGGGACCTCAGGGACACGCTCTGGTGGCCTCAGGAAAAGGAGAGTCCCCATGCGAGTTGCTCTGGGGCCTCTCGGGATTCCTCTCCCGTCGATGCCGGGGCCTAAGACCTTGTGTGAACTCGGTGCCGGAACCTGAGGATTCCTCTCCAGTGCGGACATGGATTTTTGGGTACTTCTGGAGTCTCCTCAGGGCAGTCAGTCCTCGTCTTGAGGGGAGCATGCACGTGCGCTTTCCTCCCAAGCTGTAGCAGCAGTGTCGCGCTTCCCTTCGCGTGGATCAAGGGATCTGTGGCTTTCCCTCGAGGCTTTCCCACGAGGCTTTTC
>NW_017206309.1:0-4935 GCF_001704415.2 Capra hircus | reverse complement strand
ACGTGCCACCGTGGTGTGAGTCGATCCTCGGCTTGAAAGTCGAGGCAGTGCAGGGAAAACAGGTTTCCCTGGAATGGACTGAGACATCTGGGGGACTCTGGGAATGGTGGCACGACCTGGAGTTCCTCTCGCCTTTTCTGTGGAGAGTGCCTCCTCTTGAGATGCGACGGGAACACCGGGAATTCTTTCCCGACCACGCAGGGGGAAAGGATCCCTCGTTTCGAGCTAGGAGGCAGAAACGGGGCTCCTCTGGAAGTGGGACGGACTCTCGTGCTTCCTCGTGGGAGAGTGCGGGTATATCGGGGACTACTTGAGTTGCAGCAAGGGTGTGAAGACCCTTTGGAAGTTCCAGATGTTAGATGTGATTAGCCTCAAGTCGTCTCAGCGAAAATGGGCCTCATCTCGCCTGGAGGGGAGAACCTCCTGGATATTCTCGAGTTGCGGCAGGTGCTCTCGACTTACGACGGGGACCTCAGGGACCCGCTCTGGTGGCCTCAGGAAAGGCAGTCCCATGCGAGTTTCTCGGGGCCTCTCGTGATTACTCTCACGTCGATGCGGGGCCTAAGACCTTGTGTGGAGTCGTTGCCGGAACCTGAGGATTCCTCTCCAGTGCTGACATGGATCTTGGTGTACTTCTGGAGTCTCCCCAGGGGAGTCAGTCCTCGTCTCGAGTGGGGACATGAAAGTGCGCTTTCCTCCCGAGCTGTAGCAGCACTGTCTCGCTTCCCTTCGCTTGGATAAAGTGATCTGTGGCTTTCCCTCGAGGCTTCCCCAGGAGGCTTTCCCACGAGGCTTTCCCACAGGGCTGTCCCACGTGCCACCGTAGTGTGAGTGGATCCTCGGCTTGAAAGTGGAGGCAGTGCAGGGAAAACAGGTTTCCCTGGAATGGACTGAGACATCTGGGGACTCTGGGAATGGTGGCACGACCCTGGAGTTCCTCTCGCCTTTCCTGTGGAGATCGACTCCACTTGAGATGCGACGGGAACGTGGGGAATTCTTTCCCGCCACGCAGGTAAAGGATCCCTCTTCTCAAGCTATGAGACGGAAACGGGTATCCTCAGGATGTGGGCGGGACTCTCGTGCTTCCTCTCGAGTGGAGACGGGTATGTCGGGGAACTTCTTCAGTTGCAGTAAGGGTGTGAAGGACCCTTTGGAAGTTCCCGATGTTAGATGTGATTAGCCTCGAGAGGCCTCAGCGGAAATGGGCCTCATCTCGCCTGGAGGGGAGAAACTCCTGGATTTTCTCGAGTAGGGGCAGGTGCTCTTGACTTACGACGGAGACCTCAGGGACCCGCTCTGATGGCCTCATGAAAGGCCAGTCCCCATGCGAGTTGCTCGGGGGCCTCTCGGGATTCCTCTCCCGTCGATGCCGGGGCTTAAGACCTTGTGTGGGGTCGGTGCCGGAACCTGAGGATTCCTCTCCAGTGCTGACATGGATCTTGGGGAACTTCTGGAGTCTCCCCAGGTGAGTCAGTCCTCGTCTCTAGTGGTGGCATGTACGTGCGCTTTCCTCCCGAGCTGTAGTAGCAGTGTCATGCTTCCCTTCGATACATCAAGTTATATGTGGCTTTCCCTCGAGGCTTTCCCACGAGGCTTTCCCACAGGGGCTGTCCCACGTTCCACCGTGGTGTGAGTCAATCCTCGGCTTGAAAGTCGAGGCATTGCAGGGAAAACAGGTTTCCTGGAATGGACTGAGACATCTGGGGGACTCTGGAATGGTGGCACGACCCTGGAGTTCCTCTCGCCTTTCCTGTGGAGAGCGCCTCCTCTTGAGATGCGACGGGAACGCGGGGAATTCTTTCCCCCACGCAGGGAAAGGATCCCTCCTCTCGAACTAGGAGGCGGAAACGGGGCTTCTCTGGATGTGGGTGGGACTCTCGTGCTTCCTCTCGAGTGGAGACGTGTATGTCGGGGAACTTCTTGAGTTGCAGCAAGGGTGTGAAGGACCCTTTGGAAGTTCCAGATGTTAGATGTGTTTAGCTTCAAGACGCCTCAGCGGAAATGGGCCTCATCTCGCCTGGAGGGGAGAACCTCCTGGATTTTTTCGAGTTGCGGCAGGTGCTCTCGACTTACGACGGGGACCTCAGGGACCCGTTCTGGTGGCCTCAGGAAAGGCCAGTCCCCATGAGAGTTGCTCGCAGGCCTCTCGGGTTTCCTCTCCCGTCAAGGCAGGGGCCTAAGACCTTGTGAGGAGTCAGTTCCGGAACCTGAGGATTCCTCTCCAGTGCTGACATGGATCTTGGCGTACTTCTGGAGTCTACCCAGGGGAGTCAGTCCTCGTCTCGAGTGGGGGCATGAAAGTGCGCTTTCCTCCCGAGGTGTAGCAGCACTGTCGCGCTTCCCTTCGCTTGGATAAGGTGATCTGTGGCTTTTCCTCGGGGCTTTCCCAGGAGGCTTTCCCACGAGGCTTTCCCACAGGGCTGTCCCACGAGCCACCGAGGTGTGAGTCGATCCTCGGCTTGAACGTCGAGGCAGTGCAGGGAAAACAGGTTTCCCTGGAATGGACTGAGACATCTCGGGGACTCTGGGAATGGTGGCAGTACCCTGGAGTTCCTCTCGCCTTTCCTGTCGAGAGCGCCTCCACTTGAGATGCGACGGGAATGTGGGGAATTCTTTCCCCACCACGCAGGGAATGGATCCCTCCTCTCGAGCTAGGAGGCGGAAAGGGGGCTCCTCTGAATGTGGGCGTGACTTTCGTGCTTCCTCTCGAGTGGAGATGGGTATGTCGGGGAACTTCTTGAGTTGCAGCAAGGGTGTGAAGGACCCTTTGGAAGTTCCAGGGGTTAGCTGTGATTAGCCTCGAGACGCCTCATCGGAAATGGGCCTCATCTCGCCTGGAGGGTAGAACCTCCTGAATTTTCTCGAGTTGCGGCAGGTTCTCTCGACTTACTACGGGGACCTCAGGGACCCGCTCTGGTGGCCTCAGGAAAGGCCAGTCCCCATGCCAGTTGCTCGGGGGCCTCTCGGGATTCCTCTCCCGTCGATGTCGGGGCCTAAGACCTTGTGTGGAGTCGGGGCCAAAACCTGAGGATTCTTCTCCAGTGCTGACATGGATCTTGGGGTACTTCTGGAGTCTCCCCAGAGGAGTCAGTCCTCGTCTCGAGTGGGGGCATGCACGTGGGCTTTCCTTCCGAGCTGCAGCAGCAGGGTTATGCTTACCTTCGCGGCGATCAGTGGATCTGTAGCTTTCCTCGAGGCTTTCCCACGAGGCTTTCCCACGAGGCTTTCCCACAGCGCTGTCCCACGTGCCGCCGTGGTGTGAGTCGATACTCGGCTTGAAAGTCGAGGCAGTGCAGGGAAAACAGGTTTCCCTGGAATGGACTGAGACATCTGGGGACTCTGGAAATGGTGGCACGACCTGGAGTTCCTCTCGCGTTTCCTGTCGAGAGCGCGTCCACTTGAGATGCGACGGGAACGCGGGGAATTCTTTCCCCACCACGCAGGAAAAGGATCCTTCTCTCGAGCTATGAGGCGGAAACGGGGATCCTCTGGATGTGGGCGGGACTCTCGTGCTTCCTCTCGAGTGGAGACGGGTATGTCGGGGAACTTCTTGAGTTGCAGCAAGGGTGTGAATGACCCTTTGGAATTTCCCGATGTTAGATGTGACTAGCCTCGAGAGGCCTCAGCGGAAATGGGCCTCATCTCGCCTGGAGGGGAGAACTCCTGGATTTACCTCGAGTTGCGGCAGGTGTTCTCGACTTACGACGGGGACCTCAGGGACCCGCTCTGGTGGCCTCAGGAAAGGCCAGTCCCCATGCGTGTTGCTCGGGGGCCTCTCGGGATTCCTCTCCCGTCGATGCCGGGGAATAAGACCTTGTGTGGAGTCGGTGCCGGAACCTGAGGATTCCTCTCCAGTGCTGACATGGATCTTGGGGTACTTCTGGAGTCTCCCCAGGGGAGTCAGTCCTCGTCTCGAGTGGGGACATTCACGTGTGCTTTCCTCCTGAGCTGTAGCAGCGGTGTCACGCTTCCCTTCGCGTGGATCAAGGGATCTGTGGCTTTCCCTTGAGGCTTCCCTCGAGGCTTTCCCACGAGGTTTTCCCACATGGCATTCCCAGATGCCACCGCGTGTGAGTCGATCCTCGGCTTGAAAGTCGAGGCAGTGCAGGGAAAACAGGTTTCCATTGAATGGACTGAGACATCTGGGGGAGTCTGGGAATGGTGGCACGACCCTGGAATTTCTCTCGCCTTTCCTGTGGAGAGCGCCTCCTCTTGAGATGCGACGGGAACGCGCGGAAATTCTTTCATGACCACGCAGGGAAAGGATCCCTCCTCTCGAGCTAGGAGGCCGACATGGGGCTCCTCTGGATGTGGGCAGAACGTTCGTGCTTCCTCTCGAGTGGAGAAGGGTATGTCGGGGAACTTCTTGAGTTGCAGCCAGGGGGTGAAGGACCCTTTGGAAGTTCCAGATGTTAAGTGTGATTAGCCTCGAGACGCCTCAGTGGAAATCGGCCTCATCTCGCCTGGAGGGGAGAACCTCCTGGATTTTCTCGAGTTGCGGCAGGTGTTCTCGACTTAAGACGGGGACCTCAGGGATCCGCTCTGGTGGCCTCAGGAAAGGCCAGTCCCCATGTGAGTTGCTCGGGTGCCTCTCGGGATTCCTCTCCGTCAATGCCGGGGCCTAATATCTTTTTTGGAGTGGGTGCCGGAACCTGAGGATTTCTCTACAGTGCTGACAGGATCTTGGGGTATTTCTGGAGTCTACCCAGGGGAGTCAGTCCTCATCTCGAGTGGAGGCATGCACGTGCGATTTCCTCCCGAGCTGTAGCAGCAGTATAACGCTTCCCTTCCCGTGGATCAAGGTATCTGTGGCTTTCCCTCGAGTCATTCCCACGAGGCTTTCCCACGAGGCTTTCCCACAGGGCTATCCCATGTGCCACCGTGGTGTGAGTCGATCCTCGCTTGAAAGTCGAGGCAGTGCAGGGAAAACAGGTT